>NW_027522429.1:76895-193322 GCF_052094955.1 Ictidomys tridecemlineatus
ATGAAAACGGATACTGCAAATGAACGGTTTACCTAGAAGAACGAAATTTGGTGAGCCAAGTGGGACTGGTGTGCTGATCATTACCTGAAAGTATAATCAGGATTCAGATAAAAAACATTTGCTGAGATTTCAGGAGATTCGTAGTTTTTTGGAAGCTTTGCAAGGCTTTTCAATGAAAGTGATTTTCGCCAGTCTCTGCTTTGGGCTGCATCAATAGCAAAGCAACAATAGAGATAGAACTTGGAACTGCTTTATTGTGCCAAGTTTCAAAAACCTAGTACAAACCGTGTTTTATTTAGAGTTCCATCTACATGTATCTTTATAAGAGAAAACAGAGTGAAACCTCAAAATGAAAACGGTTACTACAAATCAACGGTTTCACCTAGAAGAACGAAAATTGGTGAGATAAGTGAGACTGGTGTACTGATCATTACCTGAACGTATCATCAAGATTGGGTGAAAAAACTTTTGCTGAGATTTCAGGAGATTTGTAGTTTTTTGCAAGCTTGGGAAGCACTTTCAATGAAAGTGATTTTCGCCAGTCTCTGCTTTGGGCGACATCAACAGCCAACCAACCATAGAGATAGAACTTGGAACGCCTTTATTTTGCCATGTTTCAAAGAGCTTGCACAAACCGTGTTTGATTTAGAGTCCCATCTACATGTATCTATATAGGAGAAAACACAGTGAAACCTCAAAATGAAAACGGTTACTGCAAACGAACGGTTTAACCTAGAAGAACGAAATTTGGTGAGCTAAGTATGACTGGTGTACTGATCATTACCTGAAAGTATCATCAAGATTGGGTGAAAAAACATTTGCTGAGATTTCAGGAGATTCATAGTTTATTGGGAGCTGGGCAAGCCCTATCAATGAAAGTAATTTTCGACAGTCTCTGCTTTGGTCTACATCAACAGCCAACCAACCATAGTGAAAGAACTTGGAACTCTTTTATTGGGCCAAGTTTCATAGAGCTAGCACAAACCGTGTTTGATTTAGAGTTCAATCTACATGTATCCATATAGGAGAAAACAGAGTGAAACCTCAAAATGAAAACGGTTACTGAAAACAAACGGTTTAACCTAGAAGAACGAAGTTTGGTGAGCCAAGTGGGACTGGTGTGCTGATCATTACCTGAAAGTATCATCAAGATTGGGTGAAAAAACATTTACGGAGATTTCAGGAGATTCGTAGTTTTCTGAAAGCTGGGAAAGCACTTTCTATTAAAGTAATTTTCGCCAGTCTCTGCTTTGGGCTACATCAACAGGAAAACAACCATAGAGATAAAACTTGGAACTCCTTTATTGTGCCAAGTTTCAAAGAGCTAGCACAAACGGTGTTTGATTTAGAGTTCCATCTTCATGTATCCATATAGGAGAAAACATAGTGAAACCTCAAAATGAAAACGGTTACTGCAAAGGAACGGTTTAAGCTAGAAGAACGAAATTTGGTGAGCAAAGTGGGACTGGTGTACTGATAATTACCTGAAAGTATCATCACGATTGTGTGAAAAAACATTTGTGAGATTTAAGGAGATTCGTAGTTTTTTTTGAAGCTGGGCCACCCCTTTCATTTTAAGTGATTTTGCCCATTTTCTGCTTTGGGCTACAACAACAGCAAACCAACCATAGAAAGAGAACTTGGACCTGCTTTATTGTGCCAAGTTTCAAAGAGCTAGCATAAACCGTGTTTGATTTAGAGTTCCATCTACATGTATCCATATAGGAGAAAACAGAGTGAAACCTCAAAATTAAAACGGTTGTTGCAAAGGAACGGTTTAACCTAGAAGAACGAAATTTGGTGAGCCAACTGGGACTGGTGTAGTAATCATTACCTGAAAGTATCATCAAGATTTGGTGAAAAAACATTTGCTGAGATCTCAGGAGATTCGTAGTTTTTTGGAAGCCGGGGAAGCCCTTTCAATGAAAGTGATTTTCGCCAGACTCTGCTGTGGACTACATCAATATGAAA
Source organism: Ictidomys tridecemlineatus (assembly GCF_052094955.1). Taxonomy (NCBI): domain Eukaryota; kingdom Metazoa; phylum Chordata; class Mammalia; order Rodentia; family Sciuridae; genus Ictidomys; species Ictidomys tridecemlineatus. The sequence continues at coordinate 78,867 of NW_027522429.1, forward strand.
TCAACCATAGAGATAGAACTTGAAACTACTTTATTGTACCTAATTTAAAAGAGCTAGCACAAACCGTGTTTGATTTAGAGTTCCAAATATATTTATCCATATAGGAGAAAACAGAGTGCAACCTCAATATGAAAACGGTTACTGCAAACGAACGGTTTAACCTAGAAGAACGAAATTTGGTGAGCCAAGTGGGACTGGTGTACTGATCATTACCTGAAAGTATCATGAAGATTGGGTGAAAAAATGTTTGCTGATATTTCAGGAGATTCGTAGATTTTTGGAAGGAGAGGAAACACTTTCAATGAAAGTGATTTTTGCCAGTCTCTGCTTTGGGCTACATCAAAGGAAAACCAACCATAGAGATAGAACTTAGAACTAATTTATTGTGCCAAGTTTCAAAGAGCTAGCACAAACCGAGTTTGATTTAGAGTTCCAACTACATGTATCCATATAGGAGAAAACAGATTGAAACCTCAAAATGAAAACGGTTACTGCAAACGAACGGTTTAACCTAGAAGAACGAAATTTGGTGAGCCCAGTGGGACTAGTGTATTGATCATTTCCTGAAAGTATCATCAAGATTGGGTGAAAAAACATTTGCTGAGATTTCAGGAGATTCGAAGTTTTTTGGAAGCTGGGCAAGCCCTTTCAATGAAATTGATTTTCGCCAGTCTCTGCTTTGGGCTACATCAACAGGAAAACAATCATACAGATAGAACTTGGAACTCCTTTATTGTGCCAAGTTTCAAAGAGGTAGCACAAACCCTGTTTGATTTAGCGTTCCAACTACATGTATCCATATAGGAGAAAAGAGAGTGAAACCTCAAAATGAAAATAGTTACTGCAAACGAACAGTTTAACCTAGAAGAATGAAATTTGGTGAGCCAAGTGGGAATGGTGTACTGATCATTACCTGAAAGTATCATCAAGATTGGGTGAAAAAAATTTGCTGAGATCAGTAGATTTGTAGTTTCTAGGAAGCTGGGCAAGCACTTTCAATGAAAGTGATTTTCGCAAGGCTCTGCTTTGGGCTACATCAACAGCAAACCAACCATAGAGATAGAACTTGGAACTACTTTATTTTGCCAAGTTTCAAAGAGCTAGCACAAACCGTGTTTGATTTAGAGTTACATCTACATGTATCCATATAGGAGAAAACAGAGTGAAACCTCAAAATGAAAACGGTTACTGCAAACGAACGGTTTAACATAGAAGAACAAAATTTGGTGAGCCAAGTGGGACTGCTGTACCAATCATTACCTGAAAGTGTCATCAAGATTGGGTGAAAAAACATTTGCTGAGATTTCAGGAGGTTCGTAGTTTTTTGGAAGCAGGGGAAGCACTTTCAATAAAAGTGATTTTCCCCAGTCTCTGCTTTGGGCTACATCAACAGCAAACCAACCATAGAGATAGAACTTGGAACTACTTTATTGTGCCAAGTTTCAAAGAGCTAGCACAAACCTTGTTTGATTTAGAGTTCCATCTACATGTATCCATATAGGAGAAAACAGAGTGAAACCTCAAAATGAAAACAGTTACAGCAAAGGAACGGTTTAACCTAGAAGAACGAAATTTGGTGAGCCAAGTGGGACTGGTGTGCTGATCATTACCTGAAAGTATCATCAAGATTGGGTGAAAAAACATTTGCTGAGATTTCAAGAGATTCATAGTATTTTGGAAGCTGGGAATCCCTTTAAATGAAAGTGATTTTCGCAAGTCTCTGCTTTGGGCTACATGAACAGCAAACCAACCATAGAGATAGAACTTGGAACTACTTTATTGTGCAATGTATCAAATAGCTACCACAAACCGTGTTTGATATAGAGTACCATCAACATGTATCCATATAGGAAAAAACAGAGTGAAACCTCATAATGAAAACGTTTACTGCAAACGAATGGTTTAACCTAAAACAACGAAATTTGGTGAGCCAAGTGGGACTGGTGTACTGATCATTACCTGAAAGTATCATCATGATTAAAAGAAAAAACATTTGCTGAGATTTCAGGAGATTCGTAGTTTTTTGGAAGCTACATCAAAAGCAAACCAACCATAGAGATAGAACTTGGAAGTACTTTATTGTGCCAAGTTTCAAAGAGCTAGCACAAACCGTGTTTGATTTAGAGTTCCAACTACATGTATCCATATAGGAGAAAACAGAGTGAAACCTCAAAATGAAAACGGTTACTGCAAAGGAACGGTTTAACCTAGAAGAAGGAAATTTGGTTAGCCAAGTGGGACTGGTGTACTGATCATTACCTGAAAGTATCAAGATTGGGTGAAAAAACATTTGCTGAGATTTCAGGAGATTCGTAGCTTTTTTTGAAGCTGGGCAAGCCCTTTCATTGAAAGTGATTTTCGCCAGTCTCTGCTTTGGGCTACATCAATAGCAAACAAACCATCGAAATAGAACGTGGAACTACTTTATTGAGCCACGTTTCAAAGATCTAGCACAAACCGTGTTTCATTTAGAGTTCCATTTACATGTATTTATATAGAAGAAAAGAGAGTGAAACCTCAAAATGAAAACGGTTACTGCAAAGGAAGGGTTTAACATAGAAGAACGAAATTTGGTGAGCAAAGTTGGACTACTGTACTGATCATTACCTGAAAGTATCATCAAGATTGGGTGAAAAAACATTTGCTGAGATTTCAGGAGATTCATAGTTTTTTGGAAGCTGGGCAAGCACTTTCAATGTAAGTGATTTTCGCAAGTCTCTGCTTTGGGCTACATGAACAGCAAACCAACCATAGAGATAGAACTTAGAACTACTTTATTTTGCAAAGTTTTAAAGAGCTACCACAAACCGTGTTTGATATAGAGTACCATCAACATGTATCCATATATTAGAAAACAGAGTGAAACCTCATAATGAAAAAGTTTACTGCAAACGAAAGGTTTAACCTAGAAGAACAAAATTGGTGAGCCAAGTGGGACTGGTGTACTGATCATTACAAGAAAGTATCTTCACAATTGGGTGAAACAACGTTTGCTGAGATTTCAGGAGATTCGTAGTTTTTTGGAAGCTAAATCAAAAGCAAACCAACCATAGAGATAGAACTTAGAACTAATTTATTGTGCCAAGTTTCATAGAGCTAGCACAAACCATGTTTGATTTAGAGTTCCAACTACATGTATCCATATAGGAGAAAACAGAGTGAAACCTCAAAATGAATACAGTTACTGCAAACGAACGGTTTAACCTAGAAGAACGAAATTGGTGAGCCAAGTGGGACTGGTGTACTGATCATTACCTGAAAGTATCATCAAGATTGGGTGAAAAAACATTTGCTGAGATTTCAGGAGATTCGTAGTTTTTTGGAAGCTGGGCAAGCCCTTTCAATGACAGTGATTTCGCCAGTCTCTGCTTTGGGCTACATCAGCAGCAAATAATCCATGGAGATAGAACTTGGAACTCCTTTATTTTGCCAAGTTTCAAAGAGCTTGCACAAACCGTGTTTGATTTAGAGTTCCATCTACCGGTATCAATATAGGAGAAAACAGTGTGAATCCTCAAAATGAAAACGGTTACTGCAAACGAACGGTTTAACCTAGAAGAACGAAATTTGGTGAGCCAAGTGGGACTGGTGAACTGATCATTACCTAAAAGTATCATCAAGATTGGGTGAAAAAACATTTGCTGAAATTCATGGAGATTCGTAGTTTTTTGGAAGCTGATGAAGAACTTTCAATTTAAGTGATTTTCGCAAGTCTCTGCTTTGTGCTACATCAACAGCAAACCAACCATATAAATAGAACTTGGAACTAATTTATTGTGCCAAGTTTCAAAGAGATATCACAAACCGTGTTTGATTTATAGTTCCATGTACATATATCCATATAGGAGAAAACAGAGTGAAACCTCAAAATAAAAAAGGTTAGTGCAAACGAACGGTTTAACCTAGAAGAACGAAATTTGGTGAGCCAAGTGCGACTGGTGTACTGATCATTACCTGAAAGTATTATCAAGATTGGGTGAAAAAAACATTTGCTGAGATTTCAGGAGATTCGTAGTTTTTTGGAAGCTAGGCAAACATTTTCAGTGAAAGTGATTTTCGCCAGTCTCTGCTTTGGGCTACACCAATAGAATACCAACCATAGAGATAGAACTTGAAACTCCTTTATTGTGCCAAGTTTCAAAGAGCTTGCACAAACCGTGTTTGAGTCAAAGTTCCAACTACATGTATCCATATAGGAGAAAACAGAGTGAAACCTCATAATGAAAACGGTTACTGCAAACGGATGGTTTAACCTAGAAGAAAGAAATTTGGTGAGCCAATTGGGACTGTTGTACTGATCATTACCTGAAAGGATCATCAAGATTGGGTGAAAAAACATTTGCTGAGATTTCAGAAGATTCGTAGTTTTTTGGGAGCTGGGTAAGCACTTTCAATGAAAGTGATTTTCGCCAGTCTCTGCTTTGGGCTAAATAAAAAGCAAACCAACCATAGAGATAGAACTTAGAACTCCTTTATTGTGCCCCGCTTCAAAGAGCTAGCACAAACCGTGTTTGATTTAGAGTTCCATCTACATGTATCCATATAGAAGAAAACAGAGTTAAACCTCAAAATGAAAACGGTTACTGCAAAGGAACGGTTTAATCTAGAAGAACGAAATTTGTTGATCCAAGTAGGACTGGTGTACTGATCGTTACCTGAAAGTATCATCCAGATTGGATAAAAAAACTTTTGCTGAGATTTCAGGAGATTCGTATTTTTTTGGAAGCTGGGCAATCCCTATCAATGACAGTGATTTTCGCCAGTCTCTGCTTTGGGCTACATCAATAGCAAACAAACCATCGAGAGAGAACTTGGAACTACTTTATTGTGCCAAGTTTCAAAGATGTAGCACAAACCGTGTTTTATTTAGAGTTACATTTACATGTATCCATATAGGAGAAAACAGAGTGAAACCTCAAAATGAAAACGGTTACTGGAAACGAACGGTTTAACCTAGAAGAACGAAATTTGGTGAGCCAAGTGGGATTGGTGTACTGATCATTACCTGAAAGTATCATCAAGATTGGGTGAAAAAACATTTGCTGAGATTTCAGGAGATTCGTAGTTTTTTAGAAGCAGGGGAAGCACTTTCAATAAAAGTGATTTTCCCCAGTCTCTGCTTTGGGCTACATCAATGGCAAACAAACCATCGAGATAGAACTTGGAACTCCTTTATTGTGCCAAGTTTCAAAGACCTAGCACAAACCTTGTCTGATTTAGAGTTCCATCTACATGTATCCATGTAGGAGAAAACAGAGTGAAACCTCAAAATGAAAACGGTTACTGCAAAGGAAGGGTTTAACCTAGAAGAACGAAATTTGGGGAGCCAAGTGGAACTGGTGTACTGATCATTACCTGAAAGTATCATCAAGATTGGGTGAAAAAACTTTTGCTGAGATTTCAGGAGATTCGTAGTTTTTTAGAAGCAGGGGAAGCACTTTCAATAAAAGTGATTTTCCCCAGTCTCTGCTTTGGGCTACATCAATGGCAAACAAACCATTGAGATAGAACTTGGAACTCCTTTATTGTGCCAAGTTTCAAAGACCTAGCACAAACCTCGTTTGATTTAGAGTTCCATCTACATGTATCCATGTAGGAGAAAACAGAGTGAAACCTCAAAATGAAAACGGTTACTGCAAAGGAACGGTTTAACCTAGAAGAACGAAATTTGGTGAGCCAAGTGGGACTGGTGTACTGATCATTACCTGAAAGTATCATAAGATTGGGTGAAAAAACATTTGCTGAGATTTCAAGAGATTCGTAGTTTTTTGGAAGCTGGAAGCCCTTTCAATGAAAGTGATATTCGCCAGTCTCTGCTTTGGCCTACATCAATATCAAACCAACCATAGAGATAGAACTTGGAACTAATTTATTGAGCCAAGTTTCAAAGAGCTAGCACAAACCGTGTTTGATTTAGAGTTCCAACTACATGTATCTATATACGAAAAAACAGAGTGAAGCCTCAAAATGAAAACGGTTACTGCAAACGAACGGTTTAACCTAGAAGAACGGAATTTGGTGAGCCAAGTGGGACTGGAGTACTGATCATTACCTGAAAGTATCATCAAGATTGGGTGAAATAACATTTGCTGAGTATTCTGGAGATTCGTAGTTTTTTGGAAGTTGGGGAAGCACTTTCAATGAAAGTGATATTCGCCAGTCTTTGCTTGGGGCTACATCAACAGCAAACCAACCATAGAGGTAGAACTTGGAACTCCTTTATTGTGCCAATTTTCAAACAGCTAGCCCAAACCGTGTTTGATTTAGAGTTCCATCTAAATGTATCCATATAGGAGAAATCAGAGTGAAACCCCAAAATGAAAACGGTTACTGCAAACGAAGGGTTTAACCTAGAAGAACGAAATTTGGGGAGCCAAGTGGAACTGGTGTACTGATCATTACCTGAAAGTATCATCAAGATTGGGTGAAAAAACTTTTGCTGAGATTTCAGGAGATTCGTAGTTTTTTAGAAGCAGGGGAAGCACTTTCAATAAAAGTGATTTTCCCCAGTCTCTGCTTTGGGCTACATCAATGGCAAACAAACCATTGAGATAGAACTTGGAACTCCTTTATTGTGCCAAGTTTCAAAGACCTAGCACAAACCTCGTTTGATTTAGAGTTCCATCTACATGTATCCATGTAGGAGAAAACAGAGTGAAACCTCAAAATGAAAACGGTTACTGCAAAGGAACGGTTTAACCTAGAAGAACGAAATTTGGTGAGCCAAGTGGGACTGGTGTACTGATCATTACCTGAAAGTATCATAAGATTGGGTGAAAAAACATTTGCTGAGATTTCAAGAGATTCGTAGTTTTTTGGAAGCTGGAAGCCCTTTCAATGAAAGTGATATTCGCCAGTCTCTGCTTTGGCCTACATCAATATCAAACCAACCATAGAGATAGAACTTGGAACTAATTTATTGAGCCAAGTTTCAAAGAGCTAGCACAAACCGTGTTTGATTTAGAGTTCCAACTACATGTATCTATATACGAAAAAACAGAGTGAAGCCTCAAAATGAAAACGGTTACTGCAAACGAACGGTTTAACCTAGAAGAACGGAATTTGGTGAGCCAAGTGGGACTGGAGTACTGATCATTACCTGAAAGTATCATCAAGATTGGGTGAAATAACATTTGCTGAGTATTCTGGAGATTCGTAGTTTTTTGGAAGTTGGGGAAGCACTTTCAATGAAAGTGATATTCGCCAGTCTTTGCTTGGGGCTACATCAACAGCAAACCAACCATAGAGGTAGAACTTGGAACTCCTTTATTGTGCCAATTTTCAAACAGCTAGCCCAAACCGTGTTTGATTTAGAGTTCCATCTAAATGTATCCATATAGGAGAAATCAGAGTGAAACCCCAAAATGAAAACGGTTACTGCAAACGAAGGGTTTAACCTAGAAGAACGAAATTTGGTGAGCCAAGTGGGACTGTTGTACTGATCATTACCTGAAAGTATCATCAAGATGGCCTGAAAAAACATTTGCTGAGATTTCTTTAGATTCGTATTTTTTTGGATGCTGAGCAAGCCCTTTCAATGAAAGTGACTTTCGCCAGTCTCTGCTTTGGGCTACATCAATAGCAAACCAACCATAGACATAGAACTTGGAACTTCTATATTGTGCCAAGTTTCAAAGAGCTAGCACAAACTGTGTTTGATTTAGAGTTCCAACTACATGTATCCATATAGGAGAAAACAGAGTGAAACCTCAAAATGAAAAGGGTTACTGCAAACGAACGGTTTAACCTAGAAGAACGAAATTTGGAGAGCCATGTGGGACTAGTGTCCTGAGTATTACCTGAAAGTATCATCAAGATTGGGTGAAAAGTAATTTCCTGCGATTCAGGAGATTCATACTTTTTGGGAAGCTGGGCAAGCCCTTTCAATGAAAGTGATTTTCGACAGTCTGTGCTTTAGGCTACATAAATAGCAAACAAACCATAGGGATAGAACTTGGAACTACTTTATTGTGCCAAGTTTCAAACAGCTAGCACAAACCGTGTTTGATTTAGAGTTCCATCTAAATATATCCATATAGGAGCAAATAGACTGAACCCTCAAAATGAAAACGGTTACTGCAAACGAACGGTTTAACCTAGAAGAACAAAATTTGGTGAGCTATTTTGCACTGTTGTACTGATCATTACCTGAAAGTATCATCAAGATTGGGTGAAAAAACATTTGCTGAGATTTCAGGAGATACATAGTTTTTTTGAAGTTTTGGAAGCACTTACAATGAGAGTGGTTTTCGCGAGTCTCTGGTTTGGGCTACATCAACAGCAAACAAATCAGAGAGATAGAACTTGGAACCACTTTATTGTGCCAAGTTTCAAAGAGCTAGCACAAACCGTGTTTGATTTAGAGTTCAATCTAAATATATCCATATAGGAGCAAGTAGACTGAAACCTCAAAATGAAAACGGTTAATGCAAACGAACGGTTGAACCTAGAAGAACGAAATTTGGTGAGCCAAGTGGGACTGGTGTACTGATCATTACCTGAAAGTATCATCAAGATTGGGTGAAAAAACTTTTGCTGAGATTTCAGGAGATTCGTAGTTTTTTGGAAGCTGGGCAAGCCCTTTCAATGAAAGTGATTTTCGTGAGTCTCTCCTTTGGGCTAAATCAATAGCAAACCAAGCATAGAGAAAGAACTTGGAACTGCTTTATTGTGCCAAGTTTCAAAGAGCTAGCACAAACCGTGTTTGATTTAGAGTTTCAACTTCATGTATCCATATAGGAGAAAATAGAGTGAAACCTCAAAATGAAATCGGTTACTGCAAACGAACGGTTTAACCTAGAAGAACGAAATTTGGTGAGCCAAGTGAGATTGGTGTACTGATCATTACCTGAAAGTATCATCAAGATTGGGTGAAAAAACTTTTGCTGAGATTTCAAGAGATTCGTCGTTTTTTGGAAGATGGGCAAGCCCTTTAAATGAGAGTGATTTTCGCCATTCTCTGCTTTGGGCTACATCAACAGCAAACAAACCAGAGAGATAGAACATAGAACTACTTTATTGTGCCAAGTTTCAAAGAGCTAGCACAAACGGTGTTTGATTTAGAGTTCCATCTACATGTATCCATATAGGAGAAAACAGAGTGAAACCTCAAAATAAAAACGGTTACTGCAAACGAACGGTTTAACCTAGAAGAACGAAATTTGGTGAGCCAAGTGGGACTGGTGTACTGATCATTACCTGAAAGCATCATCAAGATTGGGTGAAAAAACATTTGCTGATATTTCAGGAGATTCATAGTTTTTTGGAAGCAGGGTCAGCCCTTTCAATGAAAGTTATTTTCGCCAGTCTATGCTTTGGGCTACATAAATAGGAAACAAACCATAGAGATAGAACTGGGAACTACTTTATTGTGCCAAGTTTCAAAGAGCTAGCACAAACTGTGTTTGATTTAGAGTTCCAAATACATGTATCCATACAGGAGAAAACAGAGTGAAACCTCCAAATGAAAACAGTTACTGCAAACGAACGGTTTAACTTAGAAGAACAAAATTTGGTGAGCCAAGTGGGACTGGTGTACTGATCATTACCTGAAAGTATCATCAAGATTGGGTGAAAAAACATATGCTGAGATTTCAGGAGATTCGTAGTTTTTTTCAAGTTTTGGAAGCACTTACAATGAGAGATGTTTAAGCGAGTCTCTGCTTTGGGCTACATCAACCGCAAACAAACCATAGAGATAGAACTTGGAACTCCTTTATTGTGCCAAGTTTCAAAGACCTAGCACAAACCGTGTTTGATTCAGAGTTCCATCTACATGTATCCATATAGGAGAAAACAGAGTGAAACCTCAAAATGAAAATGGTTAGTGCAAACGAATGGTTTAACCTAGGAGAACGAAATTTGGTGAGCCAAGTGGGACTGGTGTACTGATCATTTCCTGAAAGTATCATCAAGTTTGGGTGAAAAAAACACTTGCTGAGATTTCAGGAGATTCGTAGTTTTTTGGAAGAAGGGCAAGGCCTTTAAATGAAAGTGATTTTTCCCAGTCTCTGCTTTGGGCTACATAAATAGCAAACAAACCATAGAGATAGAACGTGGAACTACTTTATTGTGCCAAGTTACAAAGAGCTACTACAAACCGTGTTTGATTTAGAGTTCCATCTACATGTATCCATATAGGAGAAAACAGAGTGAAACCTCAAAATGTAAACGGTTACTGCAAACGAACGGTTAAACCTTGAAGAACGAAATTTGGTGAGCCAAGTGGAAATGGTGTACTGATCATTACCTGAAAGTATCATGAAGATTGGGTGAGAAACCATTTGATGAGATTTCAGGAAATTCATAGTTTTTTGAAAGCTGGGCAAGCCCTTTGAATGAGAGTGATTTCGCCAGTCTCCTTTAAGCTACATCAACAGCAAACAAACCAGAGAGATAGAACTTGGAACTACTTTATTGTGCCAATTTTCAAAGAGCTAGCACAAACCATGTTTGATTTAGAGTTCCATCTATATGTATCCCTATAGGAGCAAATATAGAGGAACATCAAAATGAAAACGGTTACTGCAATCGAACGGTTTAACCTAGAAGAACGAAATTTGTGAGCCAAGTGGGACTTGTGTACTGATCATGACCTGAAAATATCATCAATATTGGGTGAAAAAAACATTTTCTGATATTTAAGGAGCTTCCTCATTCTTTGGAGGCAGGGCAAGCCCTTTCAATGAAAGTGATTTTACCCAGTCTCTCCTTTGGGCTACATAAATAGGAAACAAACCATAGATATAGAACTTGAAACTACTTTATTGTGACAAGTTTCAAAGAGCTAGCACAAACCGTGTTTGAATTAGAGTTCAAACTACATGTATCCATACAGGAGAAAACGGAGTGAAACCTCAAAATGAAAACGGTTACTGCAAACGAACGGTTTAACCTAGAAGAACAAAATTTGGTGAGCCAAGTGGGACTGGTGTACTGATCATTACCTGAAAGTATCATCAAGATTGGGTGAAAAAGCATTTGCTGAGATTTCAGGAGATTCGTAGTTTTTTGGAAGCTGGGGAAGCACTTATAATGAGAGTGATTTTCGCCAGTCTTTGGTTTGGGCTACATCAACAGCAAACGAACCATAAAGATAGAACTTGGAATTACTTTATTGTGCCAAGTTTCAAAGAGCTAGCACAAACCGTGTTTGATTTAGACTTCCATCTACATGTATCCATATAGGAGAAAACAGAGTGAAACCTCAAAATGAAAACGGTTACTGCAAACGTACGGTTTAACCTAGAAAAACGAAATTTGGTGAGCCAAGTGGGACTGGTGTCCTGATCATTACCTTAATGTATTATCAAGATTGGGTGAAAAAACATTTGCTGAGATTTCAGGAGATTCGTAGTTTTTTAGAAGCTTGGGAAGCACTTTCAATGAAAGTGATTTTTGCCAGTCTCTGCTTTGGGTACATCAACAGTAAACCAAACATAGAGATAGAACTTGGAACTACTTTATTGTGCCAAGTTTCAAAGAGCTAGCACAAACAATGTTTGATTTAGAGTTCCATCTACATGTATCCATATAAGATAAAACAGAGTGAAACCTGAAAATAAAAAACGGTTACTGCAAATGAACGGTTTAACGTAGAAAAACGAAATTTTGTGAACCAAGTTCGAGTGCTGTACTGATCATTACCTGAAAGTATCATCAATATTGGGTCAAAAAACATTTGCTGATATTTCAGGAGATTCGTAGTTTTTAGAAGCTGGGCAAGCCCTTTCAATAAAAGTGATTTTCTCCAGTCTCTGCTTTGGGCCACATCAATAGCAAACCAACCATAAAGATAGAACTTGGAACTTCTTTATTGTGCCAAGTTCAAAGAGCTAGTACAAACCGTGTTTGACTAAGAGTTCCAACTACATCTATACATATAGGAGAAAACAGAGTGAAACCTCAAAATGAAAATGGTTACTGCAAACGATCGGTTTAACCTAGAAGACCAAAATTTGGTGAGCCAAGTGGGACTGGTGTACTGATCATTACCTGAAAGTATCATCAAGATTGGATGAAAAAACTTTTGCTGACATTTCAGGAGATTTGTAGTTTTATGGAATCTGGGCAAGCCCTTTCAATGAAAGTGTTTTTCACCAGTCTCTGCTTTGGGCTGTATCAACAGACAACCAACCATAGAGATAGAACTTGGAAGTACTTTATTGTGCCAAGTTTCAAAAAGCTAGCACAAACCGTGTTTGATTTAGAGTTCCAACTACATCTATCCATAAGAGAAAACAGAGTGAAAACTCAAAAATGAAAACGGTTACTGCAAAAGAACGGTTTAAACCTAGAAAACCAAAATTGGTGAGCCAAGTGGGACTGCTGTACTGATCATTACCTGAAAGTATCATGAAGATTCCTTAAAAAAAACATTTGCTGAAATTTCAGGATATTCGAAGTTTTTTGGAAGCTGGGCAAGCCCTTTCAATGAAAGTGATTTTCACCAGTCTCTGCTTTGGGCTACATAAACAGCACAAAAGCCATAGAGATAGAACCTGAAACTACTTTATAGTGCCTAGTTTCAAAGAGTTAGCACAAACCGTGTTTGATTTAGAGTTCCATCTTCATGTATCCATATATAAGAAAACAGAGTGAGACCTCAAAATGAAAACGGTTACTGCAATCGAAGGGTTTAAACTAAAAGAACGAAATTTGTTAAGCCCAAGTGCGACTGCTGTACTGATCATTACCTGAAAGTATCATCAAGATTGGTTGAAAAAACATATGGTGAGAATTCAGGAGATTTGTAGTTTTTGGAAGCTGAGCAACCCCTTTCAATGTAAGTGATTTTCATCAGCCTCTGCTTGGGGTTACAACAATAGGAAGCAAACCATAGAGATAGAACTTGGAACTACTTTATTGTGCCAAGTTTCAAAGAGCTAGCACAAACCATGTTTGATTTAGACTTCCAACTACATATATCTACATAAGAGAAAACAGAGTGACACCTCAAAATGAAAATGGTTACTGCAAACGAACGGTTTAACCTAGAAGAATGAAATTTGGTGAGCCAAGTGGGACTGGTGTACTGATCATTACCTGCAAGTATCATCAAGACTGGATGAAAAAACATTTGCTGAGATTTAAGGAGAATGGCAGTTTTTTGGAAGCTGGCCATCCCTCTCAATGAAAGTGATTTTCGCCAAACTCTGCTTTGGGCTACATCAATAGCAAACAAACCATAGATATAGAACTTGGAAATACTTTATTGTGCCAAATTTCAAAGAGGTAGCACAAACCGTGTTTGATTTAGAGTTCCAACTACATATATCCATATAGGAGAAAACAGAGTGAAACCTCAAAATTAAAATGGTTACTGCAAATGAATGGTGTAACCTAGAAGAACGAAATTTGGTGAGCCAAGTGTGATTGGTGTACTGATCATTACCTGAAAGTATCATCAAGATTGGGTGAAAAAACATTAGCTGAGATTTAAGAAGATTCGTATTTTTTTGGAATCTGGGCAAAACGTTTCAATGAAAGTGATTTTCGCCAGTATCTTCTTTGGGCTACATCAATAGCAAACAAACCATACAGATAGAACTTGGAACTAATTTATGGTGCCATGTTTCAAAGAGCTAGCACAAACCGTGTTTGATTTAGAGTTCCAACTACATGTATCCATATAGGAGAAAACAGAGTGAAACCTCAAAATTAAAACGGTTACTGCAAACGAATGGTTTAACCTACAAGAACGAAATCTGGTGAGCCAAGTAGGATAGTTGTACTGATCATTTCCTGAAAGTTTATCAAGTATTGGTCGAGAAATATAGCTGAGATTTCAGGAGATTCGTAGTTTCCTGGAAGCTGAGAAAGACCTTTCAATGTAAGTACTTTTTGACAGTCTCTGCTTTGGGCTACATCAATAGCAAATAAATCATAGAGATAGAACTTGGAACTACTTTATTGTGCTAATTTTCAAAGAACTAGCACAAACCATGTTTTATTTAGAGTTCCAAATACATGTATCCATATAAGAGAAAACCTCAAAATGAAAACGGTTACTGCAAACGAGCGGTTTAACCTAGAAGAATGTAATTTGGTGAGCCAAGTGGGACTGGTGTACTGATCATTACCTGCAAGTATCATCAAGATTGGGTGAAAACACATTTGCTGAGATTGCAGGAGATTCGTAGTTTCTTGGAAGTTGGGCAAGCCCTTTGAATGAAAGTGATTTTCGCCAGTCTCTGCTTTGGGTATATCAATAGCAATAAAACCATAGAGATAGAACTTGGAAGTACTTTATTGTGGCAAGTTTCAAAGAGCTAGCACAAACCGTGTTTGATTTAGAGTTCCATCTACATGTATCCATATAGGAGTAAATAGAGTGAAACCTCAAAATGAAAACGGTTAATGTAAACGAACGGTTTAACCTAGAAGAACGAAATTTGGTGAGCCAAGTGGGACTGGTGTACTGATAATTACCTGAAAGCATCATCAAGATTGGGTGAAAAAACATTTGCTGAGATTTCAGGAGATTCGTAGTTTTTTTGAAGGTGGGCAAGCCCTTTCAATGAAAGTGATTTTTGCCAGTTTCTGCTTTGGGCTACATCGAGAGAAAACCAACCATAGAGATAGAACTTGGAACTACGTATTGTGCCAAGTTTCTAAGAGCTAGCAGAAACCGTGTTTGATTTAGCGTTCCAACTACATGTATCCATATAGGAGAAAACAGAGTGAAACCTCAAAATGAAAATGGTTACTGCAATCGAACCGTTTAACCTAGAAGAACGAAATTTGGTGAGCCAAGTGTGACTCGTGTACTGATCATTACCTGAAAGTATCATCAAGATTGGGTGTAATACATTTGCTGAGATTTCAGGAGATTCGTAGTTTTTTGAAAGCTTGGCAAGCCCTTTCAATGAAAGTGATTTTCGCCAGTCTCTGCTTTGGGGTACACGAAGCAAAGAAGCCATAGAGATAGAACTTGGTACTACTTTATTGTACCAAATTTTAAGAGCTATCAGAAGCCGTGTTTGATTTAGAGTTCCATCTACATGTATCCATATAGGAGAAAATAGAGTGAAACCTCAAAATGAAAACGGTTACTGCAAACGAACGGTTTAACCTAGAAGAACGAATTTTGGTGAGCCAAGTGGGACTGGTGTACTGATCATTACTGAAAGTATCATCAACATTGGGTGAAAAAACATTTGCTGAGATTTCAGTAGATTCGTAGTTTTTTGGAAGCTGGAAAAGCACTTTCAATGAAAGTGATTTTTGCCGGTCTCTGCTTTGGGCTACATCAACAGTAAACCAAACATAGAGATAGAACTTGGAACTACAATATTGTGCGAAGTTTCAAAGACCTAGCACAAACCGTGTTTGATTTAGAGTTCCATCTACATGTATCCATATAGGAGAAATCAGAGTGAAACCTCAAAATTAAAACGGTTACTGCAAACGCACGGTTTAACCTAGAAAACGAAATTTGGTGAGCCAACTGGGACTGGTGTCCTGATCATTACCTTAATGTATTATCAAGATTGGGTGAAAAAACATTTGCTGAGATTTCAGGAGATTCGTAGATTTTTGGAAGCTGGGCAAGCACTTTCAATGAAAGTGATTTTCGGCAGTCTCTTCTTTGGGCTACATCAAAAGCAAAGAAACCACAGAGATAGAACTTGGATCTACTTTATTGTGCCAAGTTTCAAAGAGCTATCACAAACCGTGTTTGAGTTAGAGTTCCATCTACATGTATCTATACAGGAGAATACAGAGTGAAACCTCAAAATTTACACGGTTACTGCAAACTAACGGTTTAACCTAGAAGAATGAAATTTGGTGAGCCACGTGCAACTGGCTACTGATCATTACCATAAAGTATCATGACGATTGGGTGAAAAAATATTTGCTGAGATTTCAGTAGATTCATAATTTATTGGAAGCTTGTCAAGCACTTTAAATAAAAGTGATTTTCGCCTTTCTCTGCTTTGGGCTACATCAACAGGAAACCAAACATAGAGATAGAACGTGGAACCTCTTTATTGTTCGAAGTTTTAAAGAGCTAGCACAAACCGTGTTTGATTTAGAGTTCCATCTACATGTATCCATATAGGAGAAAACAGAGTGAAACCTCAAAATTAAAACGGTTCCTGCAAACGAACGGTTTAACCTAGAAGAACGAAATTTGGTGTGCCAAGTGGGAATGGTGTACTGATCATTACCTGAAAGTATCATCAAAATTGGGTGAAAAAACATTTGCTGAAATATCAGGAGATTCTTAGTTTTTTAAAAGCTGGGTAAGCCCTTTCAATGAAAGTGATTTTCGCCAGTATCTGCTTTGCATTACATCAAGAGCAAACCAACCATATAGATAGAACTTGGAACTAGTTTACTGTGCTATGTTTCAAAAAGCTAGCACAAACCGTGTTTGATTTAGAGTTCCAACTACATGTATCCATATAAGATAAAACACAGTGAAACCTCAAAATGCAATTGGTTAATGCAAATTAACGGATTAACCTATAAGAACGAAATTTGGTGAGCCAAGTGGGACTAGAGTACTGATCATTACCTGAAAGTATCATCAAGATTGGGTGAAAAAACATTTGCTGAGATTTCAGGCGATTCGTAGATTTTTGCACGCTGGGCAAGCCCTTTCAATGAAAGTGGTTTTCGCCAGTCTCTGCTTAAAGCTGCATCAATAGCAAATAAACCATAGAAATAGAAATTGAAACTACTGTATTGTGCCAAGTTTCAAAGAGGTAGCACAAACCGTGTTTGATTTAGAGTTCGATCTACATGTATCCATATAGGAGAAAACAGAGTGAAACCTCAAAATGAAAACGGTTACTGCAAACGAACCGTTTAACCTAGAAGAACGAAATTTGGTGAGCCAAGTGCGACTGGTGTACTAATCATTAACTGAAAGTATCATGAAGATTGGGTAAAAAAACATTTGCTGAGATTTCAGGGGATTCGTAGTTTTTGGAAGCTGGGAAAGCCTTTTCAATCAAAGTGATTTTCACCAGTCTCCACTTTGGGCTACATGAACAGCACACACGCTATAAAGATAGAACTTGGAACTACTTTATAGTGCCAAGTTTCAAAGAGCGAGCACTAACCGTGTTTGATTTGGAGCTCCAACTACATGTATCCATATAGGAGAAAACAGAGTGAAACCTCAAAATGAAAACGGTTACTGCAAACGAACGATTTAACCTAGAAGAACGAAATTTGGTGAGCCAAGTGGGATTGGTGTATTCATCATTACCTGAAAGTATCATCAAGATTGGGTGAAAAAATGTTTGCTGAAATTTCATGAAACTCATAGATTTTTGGAAGCTTAAAAACCCCTTTCAATGAAAGTGATTTTTTTAAGTCTCTGCTTGTGTCTACATCAATAGGAAACAAACCAAAAAGACTCAACTTGAAACTACTTTATTGTGCCAAGTTTCAAAGAGCTAACACAAACCCTGTTTGATTCAGACTTCCAACTGCATGTATTCATATTGAAAAAAACAAAGTGAAACCTAAAAATGAAAACGGTTACTGCAAATGAACGATTTAACCTATAAGAACGAAATTTGGTGAGTCCAGTGGGATTGGTTTACTGATCATAACCTGAAAGTATCATCAAGATTCGCTGAAAAAACGTTTGCTGAGATTACAGAAAACTCGTAGTTTTTTGAAAGGTAGGCAACCTCTTTCCATGAAAGTGATTTTCGTCAGTCACTCCTTGGGGCAAAATCAATAGGAAACAAACCATAGAGATAGAACTTGAAACTACTTTATTGTTCCAAGTTTCAAAGAGTTAGCACAAACCGTGTTTGATTTAGAGTTCCAAGTGCATGTATCCATATTGAAGAAAACATAGTGAAACCTAAAAATGAAAACAGTTACTGCAAAAGAATGGTTTAACCTAGAAGAACAAAATTTGGTGATCCAGGTGTGATATGTGTACTAATCATTACCTGAAAGTATCATCAAGATTGGGTGAAAGAATGTTTGCTGAGATTTCAGGAAACTCGTAGTTTTTTGGAAGCTTGGCAACCCCTTTCAATGAAAGTGATTTTCGTCAGTCTCTGCTTGGGGCTACATGAATAGAAAAAAAAACATAAAGATAGAACTTGAAACTACTTTATTGTGCCAATTATCAAAGAGCTAGCACAAACCGTGTTTGATTTAGGGTTCCAACTGCATGTATCCATATTGAAGAAAACAGAGTTAAACCTAAAAATGAAAACGGTTACTGCAAACAAACAGTTTAACCTAGAAGAACGAAATTTGGTGAGCCAAGTGGGATTGGTGTACTGATCATTACCTGAAAGTATCATCAAGATTGGGTGAAAAAAATGTTTGCTGAGATTTCAGAAAACTCGTAGTTCTTTTGGAAGGTAGACAACCCCTTTCAATGGAAGTGATTTTCGTCAGTCTGTTTTGGGCTACATCAATAGGAAAGAAACCATAAAATTACAACTTGAAACGACTTTCTTGTGCCACGTTTCAAATAGCTAGCACAAATCCTGTTTGTTTTACAGTTCCACATACATGTATCCATATAGGAGAAAACAGAATGAAACCTAAAAATGAAAACGGTTACTGCAAACAAACGGTTTAACCTAGAAGAACAAAATTTGGTGAGCCAAGTGGGATTGGTGTACTGATCATTACCTGAAAGTATCATCAACATTGGTCAAAATGTTTGCTCAGATTTCAGGAAAATTGTAGTTTTTTGGAAGGTAGACGACCCCTTTCAGTGAAAGTGATTTTCGTCAGTCTCTGCTTTGGGCTACATCAATAGCAAAGAAACCATTAAATTACAACTTGAAACGACTTTCTTCTGCCAAGTTTCAAAGAGCTAGCACAAACTGTGTTTGATTTAGAGTTCCAAATGCATGTATCCATGTTGAAGAGAACAGAGTGAAACTTAAAAATGAAAACGGTTACTGCAAACGAACGGTTTAACCTAGATGAACGAAAATAGGTAAGCCATGTGGGATTGGTGTACTGATCATTATCTGATATTATCATCAAGATTTGTTGAAAAAATGTTTGCTGAAATTTCAGGAAACTCGTAGTTTTTGGGAAGCTTGTCAACCTTTTTCAATGAAAGTTATTTTCGTCAGTCTCTCCTCTGGGCTACATCAATAGAAAACAAACCATAAAGATAGAACTAGAAACTACTTTCTTGTGTAAAGTTTCAAAGATCTAGCACAAACCGTGTTTGTTTTAGAGTTCCAACTAAATGTATCAATATTGAAGAAGACAGAGTAAAACCTAAAAATGAAAATGGTTACTGCAAACGAACGGTTTGACCTAGAAAAACGAAATTTGGTGAGCCAAGTGAGATTGGTGTACTGATAATTACCTGAAAGTATCATCTAGATTGGGTGAAAAAATGTTTGCTTATATTTCAAAAAACTCGTATTTTTTTCTGAAGCTTGGCAACCCCTTTCAAAAAAGTGATTTTTGTCAGTCTCTGCTTGGGGCTACATCACGAGGAAAAACCCATGAAGATAGAACTTGAAACTACTCTATTGTGCCAACTTTCAAAGAGCCAGCACAAACCGTGTTTGATTTACAGTTGCAACTGCATGCGTCCATATTGAAGAAAACAGAGTGAAACCTAAAAATGAAAACAGTTACACCAAATGAACGGTTTAAAATAAAAGAATGAAATTTGGTGAGCCTAGTTGGATTAGTGTACTGATTATTATCTGAAAGTATCATCAATATTGGATGAAACAAAGTTTGCTGAGATTTCAGGAAACTCATAGTTTTTTGGAAGCTTAGCAACCCCTTTCAATGAAAGTGATTTTCGTCAGTCTCTGCTTGGGGCTACATCAATTAGAAACAAATCATAAAAATAGAACTTGAAACTATTTTATTGTGCCAAGTTTCAAAGAGCTAGCACAAACCGTGTTTGATTTAGGGTTATAACTGCATGTATCCATATTGAAGAAAACAGAGTGAAACCTAAAATTGAAAAATATTTCTGCAAACGAACTGTTTAACCTAGAAGAACGAAATTTGGCGAGACAAGTGGGATTGGTGTACTGATCATTTCCTGAAGTATCATCAAGAGTGGGTGAAAAAATGTTTGCTGAGATTTCAGGAAACTCGTAGTTTTTTGGAAGGTAGGCAAACCCTTTCAATGAAAGTGATTTTTGTCAGTCTCTTCTTGGTGCTACATCAATAGAAAACAAACCATAAAGATAGAACTTGAAACTACTTTACTGTGCCAAGTTTCAAAGAGCTAGCACAAACCATGTTTGATTTAGAGTTCCAACTGCATGTATCCATATTTAAGAAAACAGTGAAACCTCAAAATGAAAACAATTACTGCAAATGAACAGTTTAACCTAGAAGAACGAAATTAGGTGAGCCATTTTGGATTGGTGTACTGATCATTATCAGAAGTATCTTCAAGATTGGGTGAAAAAATGTTGCTGAGATTTCAGGAAACTCGTAGTTTTTTGAAAGCTTGACAACCCCTTTCAATGAAAGTGATTTTCATCATTCTCTGCTTAGGACTACATCAATAGGAAACAAACCATAAAGATAGAATGTAAAACTACTATATTATGTCAAGTTTCAAAGAGCTAGCACAAACCGTGTTTGATTTAGAGTTCCAACTGCATGTATCCATATTGAAGAAAACAGAGTGAAACCTAAAAATGAAAATGGTTACTGCAAATGTACGGTTTAACCTAGAAAAGCGAAATTAGGTGAGCCATGTGAGAGTGGTGTACTGATCATTACCTGAAAGTATCATCAACATTGGGTGAAAAAATGTTGCTGAGATTTCAGGAAACTCGTGTTTTTTTGGAAGCTTGGCAACCCCTTTCAATGAAAGTGATTTTCGTCAGTCTCTGCTTGGGGCTATATCAATAGGAAAGAAACCATAAAGATAGAACTTGAAACTACTCTCTTCTTTCAATTTTCGAAGAGCTAGCACAAACCGTGTTTGTTTTAGAGTTCCAACTACATGTATCAATATTGAAGAAGACAGAGTAAAACCTAAAAATGAAAACGGTTACTGCAAACGAACGAATTGACCTAGAAGAACGAAATTTGGTGAGCCAAGTGAGATTGGTGTACTGATAATTACCTGAAAGTATCATCTAGATTGGGTGAAAAAATGTTTGCTTATATTTCAAAAAACTCGTATTTTTTTCTGAAGCTTGGCAACCCCTTTTAAAGAAAGTGATTTTTGTCAGTCTCTTCTTGAGGCTACATCAATAGGAAACAAAACATAAAGATACAACTTGAAACTACTTTCTTTTGCCAAGTTTCAAAGAGCTAGCACAAACTGTGTTTTATTTAGAGTTCCAAATGCATGTATCCATATTGAAGAGAACAGAGTGAAACCTAAAAATGAAAACGGTTACTGCAAACGAATGGTTTAAATTAGAAGAACGAAATTTGGTGAGCCAAGTGGGATTGGTGTACTGATCATTACCTGAAAGTATCATCTAGATTGGGTGAAAAAACTTTTGCTGATATTAAAAAAAATTCATAGCTTCTTGGAAGCTTGGCAACAAGTTTCAATGAAAGTGATATTCGTCAGTCTCTTCTTGGTGCTACATCAATAGAAAAAACACCATAAAGATAGAACTTGAAACTACTTTACTGTGCCAAGTTTCAAAGAGCTAGCACAAACCGTGTTTGATTTAGAGTTCCAACTGCATGTATCCATATTTAACAAAACAGTGAATCCTAAAAATGAAAACGGTTACTGCAAATGAACGGTTTAACCTTTAAGAACAAAATTTGGTGCGCCAAGTGGGATTTGTGTACTGATCATTACCTGAAAGTATTACCAAGATTGGGTGAAAAAATGTTTGGTGAGATTTCGGGAAACTCGTAGTTTTTTGTAAGGTAGGCAACCCCTTTTTATGTAAGTGATTTTCGTCAGTCTCTGCTTGGGGCTACATCAATAGGAAACAAACCATAAATATAGAACTTGAAACTATTTTCTTGTGCCAAGTTTCAAAGTGCTAGCACAAACCGTGTTTGATTTAGAGTCCCAACAGCATGTATCCATATAGAAGAAAACGAAGTGAAACCTAAAAATTAAAACGGTTACTGCAAACGAGCGGTTTAACCTAGAAAAACGAAATTTGGTGAGCCAAGTGGGATTGGTGTACTGATCATTACCTGAAAGTATCATAAAGATTGGGGGAAAAATGTTTTTGAGATTTCAAGAAACTCATAGTTTTTTGGAAGGTAGGAAACCCCTTTTTATGTAAGTGATTTTCGTCAGTCTCTACTTGGGGCTACATTAATAGGAAACAAATTATAGAGATAGAACGTAAAACTACTATATTGTGTCAAGTTTCAAAGAGCTAGCACAAATCGTGTTTGATTTAGAGTTCCAACTGCGTGTATTCATATGAAGAAAACAGAGTGAAACCTAAAAATGAAAACGGTTACTGCAAACGAACGGTTTAACCTAGAAGAACGAAATTTGGTGCGCCAAGTGGGATTCGTGTACTGATCATTACCTGAAAGTATTACCAAGATTGGGTGAAAAAATGTTTGCTGAGATTTCAGGAAACTCGAAGGTTTTTGGAAGGTGGGCAACCCCTCACAATTAAAGTGATTTTCATCAGTCTCTGCTTGGGGCTACATCAATAGTAAACAAACCATAAAGATAGAATTTGAAACTACTTTCTTCTGCCAAGTTTCAAAGAGCTAGCACAAACCGTGTTTGATTTAGAGTTCCAATTGCATGTATCCATATTGAAGAAAACAGAGTGAAACCTAAAAATAAAAAGGGTTACTGCAAACAAACGGTTTAAACAAGAAGAACGAAATTTGGTGAGCCAAGTGGGATTGGTGTACTGATCATTACCTGAAAGTATCATAAAGATTGGGAGAAAAAATATTTGCTGAGATTTCAGGAAATTCGTAGTTTTTTGGAAGCTTGGAAACCCCTTAAAATGAAAGTGATTTTCTTCAGTTTCTGCTGGGGCTACATCAGTAGGAAACAAACCATAACGATACAACTTGAAACTACTTTCTTGTGCCTCGTTTCAAAGAGCTAGCACAAACCGTGTTTGATTTAGAGTTCCAAATGCATGTATCCATATTGAAAAATAAAGAGTGAAACCTAAAAATATAAACGGTTACTGCAAACGAACAGTTTAACCTAGAAGAACGAAATTTGGTGAGCCAAGTGTGATTGGTGTTCTGCTCTTTACCTGAAAGTATCATCAAGATTGCCTGAAAAAATGTTGGCCGAGATTTCACGAAATTCGTAGTTTTTTGGAAGCAACCCCTTTCAATGAAAGTGATTTTCGTCAGTCTCTACTTGGGGCTACATGAATAGAAAACAAACCATAAAGATAGAACTTGAAACTACTTTCTTATGCCAAGTTTAAAAGAGCCAGCACAAACCGTGTTTTATTTAGAGTTCCAACTTCATGTATCCATATTGAAGAAAACAGAGTGACACCTGAAAATGAAAACGGTTACTGCACTCGAACGGTTTAACCTAGAAGATGGAAATTTGGTGAGCCAAGTGGGATTAATGTACTGATCATTACCTGAAAGTATCATCAATATTGGGTGAAAAAATGTTTGCTGAGATTTCAGGAATTTCGTAGTTTTTTAGAAGTTAGGCAAACCCTTTTGATGAAAGTGATTTTCCTCAGTCTCTGCTTGGGGCTACATCAATAGGAAACAAAAAATAAAGATACAACTTGAAATTACTTTCTTGTGCCATGTTTCAAAGAGCTAGCACAAACCGTGTTTGATTTAGAGTTCCAAATGCATGTATTTATATTGAAGAAAACAGAGTGAAACCTAAAAATAAAAATGGTTACTGCAAAAAAACGGTTCAACCTAGAAGAAAGAAATTTGGTGAGCCAAGTGGAATTAGTGTACTGATTATTACCTGAAAGTATCATCAACATTGGGTGAAAAAACGTTGCTGAGATTTTAGGAAACTTGTAGTTTTTTGGAAGCTTGGCAACCCCTTTCAATTAAAGTGATTTTCTTCAGTTTCTGCTTGAAGCTACATCAGTAGGAAACAAACCATAAAGATACAACTTGAAACTACTTTCTTGTGCCAGGTTTCAAAGACCTAGAACAAACAGTGTTTGATTTAGAGTTCCAAATGCATGTATCCATATTGAAGAATACAGAGTGAAACCTAAAAATGAAAACGGTTACTGCAAACGAACGGTTTAACCTAGAAGAACGAAATTTGGTAAGCCAAGTGTGATTGGTGTCCTGCTCTTTACCTGAAAGTATCATCAAGATTTCGTGAAAAAATATTGGCTGAGATTTCAGGAAATTCGTAGTTTTTTGGAAGCAACCCCTTTCAATGAAAGAGATTTTCGTCAGTCTCTGCTTGGGGCTACATCAATAGAAAACAATCCATAAAGATAGAACTTGAAACTACTTTCTTATGCCTAGTTTCAAAGAGCTAGCACAAACCGTGTTTGATTTAGAGTTCCAACTGCATGTATCCATATTGAAGAAAACAGAGTGACACCTGAAAATGAAAACGGTTACTGCACTCGAACGGTTTAACCTAGAAGAAGGAAATTTGGTGAGCCCAGTGGGATTAACGTACTGATCATTACCTGAAAGTATCATCAATATTGGGTGAAAAAATGTTTGCTGAGATTTCAGGAATTTCATAGTTTTTGGAAGTTAGGAAACCCCTTTCAATGAAAGTGATTTCGTCAGTCTCTGTTTGGGGCTACATCAATAGAAAACAAATCATAAAGATACAACTTGGAGCTACTTTATTGTGCCAAGTTTCAAAGAGCTTGCACAAACCGTGTTTGATTTAGAGTTCCAAATGCATGTATCCGTATTGAAGAAAAGAGAGTGAAACCTAAAAATGAAAACGGTTACTGCAAACAAATTTTTTAACCTAGAAGAACGAAATTTGGTGAGCCAATTTGGACTGGTGTACTAATCAAGTATCAGCAAGATTGGTGAAAAAATATTTGCTGAGATTTCAGGAAACTCGTAGTTTTTTGGAAGGTAGGCAACCCCTTTCAATGAAAGTGATTTTCGTCATTCTCTGTTAGGGGCTACATCAATAGGAAATAAACCATAAAGATACAACTGGAAACTTTTTCATGTGAAAAGTTTCAAAGAGCTAGCACAAACCATGTTTGATTTACAGTTCCAACTACATGTATCTATATTGATGAAAACAGAGTGAAACCTAAAAATGAAAACGGTTACTGCAAACGAACGGTTTAACCTAGAAGAACAAAAATTGGTTAGCCAAGTGGGATTCGTGTACTGATCATTACCTGAAAGTATCATCAAGATTGGGTGAAAAAATGTTTCTGAGATTTCAGGAACCTCGTAGTATTTTGAAAGCTTGGCAACCCTTTTCAATGAAAGTGATTTCGTCAGTCTCTGCTTGGGGCTACATCAATAGGAAACAAACCATAAAAATACAACTTGAAACTACTTTTTTTTTGCCAAGTTTCAATGAGCTAGCACAAAACGTGTTTGATTTAGAGTTCCAACTTCATGTATCCATATTGAAAAAAAAGAGTGAAACCTAAAAATGAAAACGGTTACTGCAAACGAATGGTTTAACCTAGAAAAACGAAATTTGGTGAGCCAAGTGAGATTGGTTTACTGATCATTACCTGAAAGTATCATCAAGATTGGGTGAAAAAATGTTTGCTGAGATTTCAAAAAACTCGTAGATTTTTGGAAGCTTTGAAACCCCTTTAAATGAAAGTGATTTTCGTAAGTCTCTGCTTGGGAATATATCAATAGAATACACACCACAGAGATAGAAAGTAAAAGTACTATTTGTGCCAAGTTTCAAAGAGCTAGCACAAACTGGGTTTGATTTAGAGTTCCAACTGCATGTATCCATATTGAAGAAATCAGAGTGAAACCTAAAAATGAAAACTGTTACTGCAAACGAACGGTTTAACCTAGAAGAATAAAATTTGGTGAGCCAAGTGGGATTGGTGTACTGATCATTACCTGAAAGTATCATCAAGTTTGGGTGAAAAAAATGTTTGCTGAGATTTCAGGAAACTAGTAGTTTTTTTGGAAGGTAGGCAACCCCTTTCAATGAAAGTGATTTTTGGCAGTCTGTGCTTTGGGCTACAACAAACAAAAAAAAACCATAAAGATACAACTTGAAACTGCTTTCTTGTGCCAAGTTTCAAAGAGCTAGCACAAATCGTGTTTGATTTAGAGTTGCAACTGCATGTATCCATATTGAAGAAAACAGAGTGAAACCTAAAAATGAAAACGGTTACAGCAAACGAATGGTTTATCCTAGAAGAACGAAATTTGGTGAGCCAAGTGAGATTGGATTACTTATCATTACCTGAAAGTATCATCAAGATTGGGTGAAAAAATGATTGCTGAGATTTCAGAAAACTCGTAGATTTTTGAAAGCTTGGAAACCCCTTTAAATGAAAGTGATTTTCATAAGTCTCTGCTTGGGAATACATCATAGAAAACAAACCATAGAGATAGAAAGTAAAAGTACTATATTGTGCCAAGTTTCAATGAGCTAGCACAAACCGGGTTTGATTTAGAGTTCCAACTGCATGTATCCATATTGAAGAAATCAGAGTGAAACCTAAAAATGAAAACTGTTACTGCAAACGAACGGTTTAACCTAGATGAATAAAATTTGGTGAGTCAAGTGTGATTGGTGTACTGATCATTACCTGAAAATATCATCAAGTTTGGGTGAAAAATGTTTGCTGAGATTTCAGGAAACTCGTAGTTTTTTGGAAGGTAGGCAACCCCTTTCAATGAAAGTGATTTTTGGCAGTCTGTGCTTGGGGCTACAACAAACGAAAAAAACCATAAAGATACAACTAGAAACTGCTTTCTTGTGCCAAGTTTCAAAGAGCTAGCACAAACCGTGTTTGATTTAGATTTCCAACTGCATGTATCCATATTGAAGAAAACAGAGTGAAACCTAAAAATAATAACGGTTACTGCAAACGAACGGTTTAACCTAAAAGAACGAAATTTGGTGAGCCATGTGGGATCGGTGTACTGATCATTACCTGAAAGTATTATCGAGATTGGGTGAAAAAATATTTTTTTAGATTTCAGGAATCTCGTAGTTTTTTGGAAGCTTGGCAACCCTTTTCAATGAAAGTGATTTTTGTCAGTGTCTGCTTAAGGCTACATAAATAGGAAAAAAATTATAAGGATACAACTTGAAACTACTTTCTTTTGCCAAGTTTCAAAGAGCTAGCACAAACCGTGTTAGATTAAGAGTTCCAACTGCATGTATCCATATTGAAGATAACGGAGTGAAACCTAAAAATAAAAGCGGTAACTGCAAACGAACAGTTAAACCTAGAAGAACGAAATTTCGTGAGCCAAGTTGGATCGGTGTACTTATCATTACCTGAAAGTATCATCAAGATTGGGTGAAAAAATGTGTGCTGAGATTTCAGAAAACTCGTTGTTTTTTTGGAAGGTAGGCAACCCCTTTCAATGAAAGTAGTTTTCGTCAGTCTCTGATTGGGGCTACATCAATGGGAAACAAACCATAATCATACAACTTGAAACTACTTTCTTGTGCGAAGTTTCAAAGAGCTAGCACAAACCGTGTTTGATTTACAGTTACAACTACATGTATCTATATTGAAGAAAACAGAGTGAAACCTAAAAATGAAAACGGTTACTGCACACGAACGGTTTAACCTACAAGAACGAAATTTGGTGAGCCAAGTTGTATCGGTGTACTGATCATTACCTGAAAGTATCATCAAGATTGGGTGAAAAAATGTTTTGCTGAGATTTCAGGAATCTCGTTGTTTTTTGGAAGAATGGCAACCCCTTTCAATGAAAGTGATTTTCGGCAGTCTCTGCTTGGGGCTACATCAATCGGAAACTAAACCATAAATATACAACTTGAAACTACTTTCTTGTGCCAAGTTCAAAGAGCTAGCACAAAACCGTGTTTGATTTAGAGATTCAAATGCATGTATCTATATTGAAGAAAACAGAGTGAAACCTAAAAATAAAAACGGTTACTGCAAACGAACGGTTTAACCTAGAAGAACGAAATTTGGTGAGCCAAGTGGGATTGGTGTACTGATCATTACGTGAAAGTATCATCGAGATTGGGTGAAAAAATGTTTGTTTAGATTTCAGAAAACTCTTAGTTTTTTCGAAGCTTTGCAACCCTTTTCAATGAAAGTGATTTTCGTCAGTGTCTGCTTAAGGCTACATCAATAGGAAAAAAAATTATAAGGATACAACTTGAAACTACTTCTTTTGCCAAGTTTAAAAGAGCTAGCACAAACCGTGTTTGATTTAGAGATTCAACTGCATGTATCCATATTGAAGAAAACAGAGTGAAACCTAAAAATAATAACGGTTACTGCAAACGAACAGATTAACCTAAAAGAACAAAAATTTTGGTGAGCCACGTGGGATCGGTGTACTGATCATTACCTGAAAGTATTATCGAGATTGGGTGAAAAAATATTTTTTTAGATTTCAGGAAAACTCGTAGTTTTTTGGAAGCTTGGCAACCTTTTTCAATGAAAGTGATTTTTCTCAGTGTCTGCTTAAGGCTACATGAATAGAAAAAAAAAACCATAAAAATAGGATTTGAAACTACTTTCTTGTGCCAAGTTTCAAAGAGCTATTAGAAACCGTTTTTTATTTAGAGTTCAAACTGAATGTATCTATATTGAAGTAAGCAGAGTGAAACCTATAAATAAAAACGGTTACTGCAACGAAAGGTTTAACCTAGAAAACGAAATTTGGTGAGACAAGTGGATTTGTTGTACTGATCATTACCTGAAAGTATCATCTAGAATTGGGTAAAAATATGTTTGCTGAGATTTCAGGAAACTCGTAGTTTTTTGGAAGGTAGGCAACCATTTTCAATGAAAGTGATTTTCATCGATCTCTGCTTGAAGCTACTTCAATAGGAAACAAACCATAAAGACACAACATGAAACTACTTTCTTTTGCCAAGTTTCAAAAAGCTAGCACAAACCGTGTTTGATTTAGAGTTCCAACTCCATGTATCCTTATTGAAGAAAACAGAGTGAAACCTAGAAATGAAAACGGTTACTGAAAACGAACGGTTTAACCTAGAAGAACGAAATTTGGTGAGCCAAGTGGGATTCGTGTACTGATCATTACCTGAAATTATCATCAAGATTGGGTGAAAAATGTTTGCTGAAATTTCAGAAAACTCGTAGATTTTTGGAAGCTTGGCAACCCCATCAATGAAAGTGATTTTTGTCAGTCTCTGCTTGGGGCTACATCAATAGGAAACAAACCAATAAGATAGAACTTCAAACTACTTTATTTTGCCTAGTTGCAAAGAGCTAACACAAACCGTGTTTGATTCAGAGTTCCAACTGCATGTATCCATATTGAAGAAAACAGAGTGAAACTTAAAAATGTAAACGATTACTGCAAACGAATGGTTTAACCTAGAAGAACGAAATTTGGTGAGCCAAGTAGGATTGGTGTATTAATCATTACCTGAAAATATCATCAACATTGGGTGAAAAAATGTTTGCTGAGATTTCAGGAAACTCGTTGTTTTTTGGAAGCTTGGAGACCCCTTTCAATTAAAGTGATTTTCGTCAGTCTCTGCCTGGGTCTTCATCAATAGGAAACAAACCATAGAAGTAGAATGTAAAGCTACTATATTGTGTCAAGTTTCAAAGAGCTAGCACAAACCATGTTTGATTTAGAGTTTCAACAGCATGTATACATATTGATTAAAACAGAGTGAAACCAAAAAATGAAAACGGTTACTGCAAACGAAAGGTTTAACCTAGAAGAACGAAATTTGGTGAGCCAAGTGGGATCGGTATACTGATCATTACCTGAAAGTATCATAAAGATTGGGTGAAAAAATGTTTGCTGAGATTTCAGGAAACCCGTAGTTTTTTGGAAGGTAGGCAACCCCTTTCAATGAAAGTGATTTTCGTCAGTCTCTGCTTGGGGCTACATCAATAGGAAACAAACCATAAAGATGGAACTTGAAACTACTGTATTGCGCCAATTTTCAAAGAGCTGGAAAAAACCATGTTTGATTTAGAGTTCCAAATGCATGTATCCATATTGACAAAAACAGAGTGAAACCTAAACATGAAAACGATTACTGCAAACGAACGGTTTAACATAGGAGAACGAAATTTGGTGAGCCAAGTGGTATAGGTGTACTGATCATTACCTGAAAGTATCATCAAGATAGGTTGAAAAAATGTTTGCTGAGATTTCAAGATACTCGTAGTTTTTTGGAAGCTTGACAACGCCTTTTCATGAAAGTGATTTTCTTCAGTCTCTGCTTGGGGCTACATCTATAGGAAACAAACCATAAAGATACAACTTGAAACTACTTTCTTGTGCCATGTTTCAAAGAGCTAGCACAAACCGTGTTTGATTTAGAGTTTCAAATGCATGTATTTATATTGAAGAAAACAGAGTAAAACCTAAAAATAAAACTATTACTGCAAAAAAAAAGATTCAACCTAGAACAATGAAATTTGGTGAGCGAAGTGGAATTAGTGTACTGATAATTACCTGAAAGTATCATCAACATTGGGTCAAAAAACTTTGCTGAGATTTCAGGAAAATTGTAGTTTTTTGGAAGCTTGGCAACCCCTTTCAATGGAAGTGATTTTCTTCAGTTTCTGCTTGGCGCTACATCAGAAGGAAAAAAACCATAAAGATACAACTTGAAACTACTTTCTTATGCCACGTTTCAAAAAGCTAGCACAAACCATGTTTGATTTAGAGTTCCAAATGCATGTATACATATTGATTACAACAGAGTGAAACCTAAAAAATGACAATGATTACTGCAAACGAAAGGTTTAACCTAGAAGAACGAAATTTGGTGCACCAAGAGGGATTCGTGTACTGCTCATTACCTGACAGTATCACCAAGATTGGGTGAAAAAATGTTTGCAGAGATTTCAGGAAACTCGTAGTTTTTTGGAAGGTAGGCAACCCCTTTCAATGAAAGTGATTTTCATCAGTCTCTGCATGGGGCTACATAAATAGGAAACAAACCATAAAGATACAACTTGAAACTACTTTCTTCTGCCAAGTTTCAAAGAGCTAGCACAAACCGTGTTTGATTTAGAGTTCCAACAGCATATATCAATATTGAAGAAAACAGAGTGAAACCTAAAAATGAAAATGGTTACTGCAAACGAACGGTTTAACATAGAAAAACAAAATTTGGTGAGCCAAGTGGGATCGGTATACTGATCATTACCTGAAAGTATCATAAAGATTGGGTGAAAAAATGTTTGCTGAGATTTCAGGAAACTCCTAGTTTTTTTGGAAGCTTGGCAACCCCTTTCAATGAAGGTGATTTTCGCCTGTTTCTGATTGGGGCTACTTCAATAGGAAACAAACCATAAATATAGAACTTGAAACTACTTTCTTGTGCCAAGTTTCAAAGAGCTAGCACAAACTGTGTTTTATTTAGAGTTCCAAGAGCATGTATCCATATTGAAGAATAAAGAGGGAAACCTAAAAATGAAAACTGTTATTGCAAATGAACGTTTTAACATAGATGAACGAAATTTGGTGAGCCAAGTGTGACTGGTGTACTGATCATTACCTAAAAGTATCTTCAAGATTGGGTGAGAAAATGTTTGCTGCAATTTCAGGAAACTCGTAGTTTTTTGGAAGCTTGGCAACCCTTTTAAATGAAAGTGATTGTCTTCATTTTCTCCTGAAGGCTACATCAATAGGAATAAAATCATAAAGATACAACTTTAAACTACTTTCTTGTGTCAAGTTTCAAAGAGCTAGCACAAACTGTGTTTGATTTAGATTTCCAACTGCATGTATCCATATTGAAGAAAACAGAGTAAAACCTAAAAATCAAAATGGTTTCTGCAAAGGAACGGTTTAACCTAGAAGAACAAAATTTGGTGAGCCAACTGGGATTCGTGTACTGATCATTACCTGAAAGTATCATCAAGATTGGGTGAAAAAATGTGTGCTGAGATATCAGGAAACTCGTAGTTTTTAGGAAGGTAGGCAACTCCTTTCAATGAAAGTGATTTTCGTTAGTCACTGCTTGGGGCTACATCAATAGGAAACAACCCATAAAGATACAACTTAAAACTACATTCTTGTGCCAAGTTTGAAAGAGCTAGCGCAAACTCTGTTTGATTTAGAGTTCCAACTGCATTTATCCATATTGAAGAAAACAGAGTGAAACCTAAAAATGAAAACGGTTACAGCAAACGAACGGTTTAACCTAGAAGAACGAAATTTGGTGAGCCAAGTCGGATTGGCGTACTGATCATTACCTGAAAGTATCATCAAAACTGGGTGAAAAAATGTTGCTGAGATTTCAGAAAACTCTTAGTTTTTTGGAAGCTTGGCAACCCCTTTCAATGAAAGTGATTGTCGTCAGTCTCTGCTTGTGGCTACATCAAGAGGAAAGAAACAATAAAGATAGAATTTAAAACTACTTTATTGTGCCATGTTTTAAGAGCTAGCACAAACCGTGTTTGATTTAGAGTTCCAACTGCATGTATCCATATTGAAGAAAACAGAGTGAAACCAAAAAATGAACACGGTTACTGAAAAAGAACGGTTTTATCTAGAAGAACGAAATTTGGTGAGCCAAGTGGGATTGGTTTCCTGATCATTACCTGAAAGTATCATCAAGATTTTGTGAAAAAATGTTTGCTGAAATTTCAGAATACTCGTAAATTTTTGGAAGCTTGGCAACCCCTTTCAATGAGAGTGATTTTTGTCAGTCTCTGTTTGGGACTACATCAAAGGGAAACAAACCAATAATGTTCAACTTCAAACTACTTCGTTGTGCCAAGTTTTAAAGAGCTAACACAAACCGTGTTATTCAGAGTTCCACCTGCATGTATCCATATTGAAAAAAACAAAGTGAAACCTATAAATGAAAACGGTTACTGCCAACGAACGGTTTAACCTAGAACGATATTTGGTGAGCCAAGTGGGATTGGTGTACTGATCGTTACCTGTGTATCATCAAGATTGGGTAAAAAAATGTGTGCTGAGATTTCAGGAAATTCGTAGTTTTTTGGAAGGTAGGCAACCCCTTTCCATAAAAGTGATTTTCGTCAGTCTCTGCTTGGGGCTACATCAATAAGAAAAAAACCATAAACATAGAACTTGAAACTACTTTATTGTGCCAAGTTTCAAAGAGCTAGCACAAACCGTGTTTGATTTAGAGTTCCAACTGCATGTATGCATATTGAAGAAAACAGAGTGAAAGCTAAAAATGAAAACGGTTACTGCAAACGAATGGTTTAACCTAGAAGAACGAAATTAGGTGAGCCATGTGGGATTGGTGTACTGATCATTACCTGAAAGTATTATCAAAACTGAGTGAAAAAATGTTGCTGAGATTTCAGGAAACTCGTAGTTTTTTGGAAGCTTGGCAACCCCTTTCAATGAAAGTGATTGTCGTCAGTCTCTGCTTGGGGCCACATCAAGAGGAAAAAAACAATAAAGATACAACTTGATACTACTTTATTTTACCAAGTTTAAAGAGCTAGCACAAACCGTGTTTGACGTAGAGTTCCAACTGCATGTATCCATATTGAAGTAAACAGAGTGAAACCAAAAAATGAAAACGGTTACTGCAAAAGAACGGTTTAATCTAGAAGAAAGAAATTTGGTGAGCCAAGTGAGATTGGTTTACTGATCATTACGTGAAAGTATCATCAAGATTGGGTGAAAAAATGTTTGCTGAAATTTCAGAAAACTCGTAGTTTTTTGAAAGGTAGGCAACCCCTTTCAATGAAAGTGATTTTCGTCAGTCTCTGCTTGGGGCTACTTCAATAGGAAACAAACCATTAAAATACAACTTGAAACTACTTTATTGTGCCAAGTTTCAAAGAGCTAGCACTAACAGTCTTTTATTTAGGATTCAAACTGCATGTATCTATATTGAACAAAACAGAAGAAACCTAAAGTTGAAAACGGTTACTGCAAACGAATGGTTTAACCTAGAAGAACTAAATTTGGTGAGCCAAGTGAGATTGGTGTACTGATCATTACCTGAAAGTATCATCAATATTGGGTAAAAAAACATTTGCTTCATTCCAGGAGATTCTTAGTTTTTTGGAAGCTCGCAAGCCCTTTCAATGAAAGTGATTTTCGCCAGTCTCTGCTTTGGGCTACGTCAATAGCAAACAAACCATAGAGATAGAACTTGGAACTACTTTAATGTGCCAAGTTTCAAAGAGCTGGCAGAAACCGTGTTATATTTAGAGTTCCAACTACATGTATCCATATAGGAGAAAACAGAGTGAAACCTCAAAATAAAACAGTTACTGCAATCGAACGGTTTAATCTTAAAGAATGAAATTTGGTGAGCCAAGTGGAATTGTTGTACTGATCATTACCTGAAAGTATCATCAAGATTGGGTGAAAAAACATTTGCTGAGATTCCAGAAGATTCATAGTTTTTGGGAAGCTGGGCAAGCCCTTTCAATGAAAGTGATTTTCGCCAGTCTCTGCTTTGGGCTACAACAATAGCAAACAAACTATAGAGTTAGAACTTCGAACTACTTTATTGTGCAAAGTTTCAAAGAGCTAGCAGAAACCGTGTTTGATTTAGAGTTCCAACAACATGTATTCATATAGGAAAAAACAGGGTGAAACCTCAAAATAAAAGTGGTTACTGCAAACCAACGGTTTACCCTAGAAGAACGAAACTTGGTGAGCCAAGATTGACTGGTGTACTCATCATTACCTGAAAGTATCATCATGATTGGGTACAAAAACATTTGCTGAGATTTCAGGAGATTCATAGTTTTTTGAAAGCTGTTCAAGCCTTTTCAATGAAAGTGATTTTTGCCAGTCTCTGCTTTGGGCTACATCAATAGCAAACAAACCATAGAAAGAGAACTTGGAACTACTTTATTGTGCCACGTTTCAAAGAGCTAGCACAAACCGTGTTTGATTTAGAGTTCCAACTACATGCATCCATATAGAAGAAAACAGAGTGAAACTTCAAAATGAAAACACTTACTGCAAATGAACGGTTTGACCTAGAAGAACAAAATTTGGTTAGCCAAGTGAGATTGGTGTACTGATCATTACCTGAAAGTATCATCATGATTGGGTGAAAAAATATTTGCAGAGATTCTAGGAGATTCGTAGTTTTTTGGAAGCTGGACAAGCCCTTTCAATGAAAGTGATTTTCGCCAATCTCTGCTTTGGGCTACATCAATAGCAAACAAACCATAGAGATACAACTTGGAACTACTTTATTGTGCCAAGTTTTTAAGAGCTACCACAAACCGTGTTTG
Source organism: Ictidomys tridecemlineatus (assembly GCF_052094955.1). Taxonomy (NCBI): domain Eukaryota; kingdom Metazoa; phylum Chordata; class Mammalia; order Rodentia; family Sciuridae; genus Ictidomys; species Ictidomys tridecemlineatus. Next base: position 114,095 of record NW_027522429.1, read on the forward strand.
ATTTAGAGTTCCAACTACATGTTTCCATATAGGAGAAAACAGAGTGAAACCTCAAAATGAAAACGGTTACTGCAAACGAACGTTTTAACGTAGAAGAACGAAATTTGGTGAGCCAAGTGGGACTGGTGTACTGATCATTACCTGAAAGTATCATTAAGATTGGGTGAAAAAACATTTGCTGAGATTCCATGAGATTCGTAGTTTTTTGGAAGCTGGGCAAGCCCTTTCAATGAAAGTGATTTTCTCCAGTCTCTGATTTGGGTTACATCAATAGCAAACAAAGGATAGAGATAGAACTTGAAACACTTTATTGTGCCAAGTTTCTAAGAGCTAGCACAAACCGTGTTTGATTTATATTTCCAACTACATGTATCCATATAGAAGAAAACAGAGTGAAACCTCAAAATGAAAACAGTTACTGCAAACTAACGGTTTAACCTAGACGAACGAAAATTTGGTGACCCAAGTGGGACTTGTGTTCTTATCATTACCTGAAAGTATCATCAAGATTGGGTGAAAAAACAGTTGCTGAGATTTCAAAAGATTCGTATATTTTTGAAAGCTGGGGAAGCCCTTTCAATGGAAGTGACTTTTGACAGTCTCTGCTTTGGGCTGCATCAATAGCAAACAAACCATAGAGATAGAACTTGGAAATACTTTATTGTGCCAAGTTTCAAAGAGCTAGCACAAAGCATGTTTGAGTTAGAGTTCCAACTACATGTATCCATATAGGAGAAAATAGAGTGAAACCTCAAAATGAAAACGGTTACTGCAAACGAACAGTTTAACCTAAAAGAACGAAATTTGGCGAGGAAAGAGGGACTGGTGTACTGATCATTACCTGAAAGTATCACCAAGATTGGGTGAAAAAACATTTGCTGAGATTTCAGGAGATTCGTAGTTTTTTGGAACCTGGGCAAGCCCTTCCAATGAAAGTAATTTTCAGGAGTCTCTGCTTAGGGCTACATCAATAGCAAACAAACCATAGAGATAAAACTTGGAACTAAATTATTGTGCCAAGTTTCAAAGAGCTAGCAGAAACCGTGTTTGATTTTGATTTCCAACTACATGTATCCTCTTAAGAGAAAACAGAGTGAAACCTCAAAATGAAAACGTTTTCTGCAAACGAATGGTTTAAAATTGATGAACAAAATTTGGTGAGCGAAGTGGGACTGGTATACTGATCATTACCTGAAAGTATCATCAAGATTTGCCGAAAAACATTTGATGAGATTCCATAAGGTTCGTAGTTTTCTGGAAGCTGGGCAAGCCCTTTAAATGAAAGTGATTTTCGCCAGTCTCCGCCTTGTGCTACATAAATAACAAAAAACCATAGAGATAGAACTTTAAACTACTTTATTCTCCCAAGTTTCACAGAGCTAGCAGAAACAGTGTTTGATTTAGAGTTCCAAATACATGTATCCGTATAGTAGAAAACAGAGTAAAACCTCAAAATTAAAACGGTTACTGCAAAGGAACGGTTTAACCTAGAAGAACAAAATTTGGTGAGACAAGTGGGATTGGTGTACTGATCATTACCCGAAAGTATCATCAATATTGGGTGAAAAAACATTTGCTGAGATTTCAGGAGATTCGTAGTTGTTTGGAAGCTGGGCAAGCCCTTTCAATAAAAGTTATTTTCGCCAGTCTCTGCTTTGGGCTACATCAATAGCAAACAAACTATAGAGAAAGAACTTGGAACTACATTATTGTGCCAAGTTTCAAAGAGCTAGCACAAACCGTGTTTGATTTAGAGTTCCAAATACATGTATCCCTATAGGAGAAAACAGAGTGAAACCTCAAATGAAAATGGTTACTGCAAACAAACGGTTTAACCTAGAAGAACGAAAATTGGTGAACCAAGTGGGACTGGTGTTCTGATCATTACCTGAAAGTATCATCAAGATTGGGTAGAAAACATTTGCCTAGATTCCAGGAGATTCGCTTTTTGGAAGCTGGGCATGCCCTTTTAATGAAAGTGATGTTCGCCAGTCTCTGATTTGGGCTAAATCAATAGCATACAAACCATAGTGATAGAACTCGGACCGACTTTATTGTGCCGACTTTCAAAGAGCTAGCACAAACCATGTTTGATTTAGAGTTCTAACTACATGTATCCATAAAGGAGAAAACAGAGTGAAACCTCAAAATGAAAACGGTTACTTGAACCGAAGGGTTTAACCTAGAAGAACGAAATTTGGTGAGCCAAGTGGGACTGGTGTACTGATCATTACCTGAAAGTATCATCAAGATTGGGTGAAAAAACATTTGCTGAGATTCCAGTAGATTCGTAGTTTTTTGGAAGCTGGGCAAGCCCTTTCAATGAAAGTGATTGCCGTCAGTCTCTCCTTTGGGCTACATCAATAGCAAACAAACCATAGAGACAGAACTTGGAACTAATTTATTGTGCAAATTTTCAAAGCGCTATCAAAAACCGTGTTTGATTTAGAGTTCCAACTACACGTATCCATAAAGGAGAAAACAGAGTGAAACCTCAAAATGAAAAAGGTTACTGCAAATGAACGGTTTAACCTAGAGAACGAAATTTGATGAGCCAAGTTGGACTGGTGTACTGATCATTACCTGAAAGTATTATCAAGATTGGGTGAAAAAAACATTTGCTGAGATTCCAGGAGATTCGTAGTTTTTTGGAAGCTGGGAAAGCCCTTTTAATGAAAGTGATTGTCGTCAGTCTCTGCTTTGGGCTGCATCAATGGCAAACAAACCAGAGATAGAACTTGGAACTACTTTATTGTGCCAAGTTTCAAAGAGCTAGCACAAACCGTGTTTGATTTAGAGTTCCAAATACATGTATCCATATAGGAGAAAACAGAGTGAAACCTCAAATGAAAATGGTTACTGCAAACAAACGGTTTAACCTAGATAACGAAAATTGGTGAACCAAGTGGGACTGGTGTTCTTATCATTACCTGAAAGTATCATCAAGATTGGGTGATAAAACATTTGCCTAGATTCCAGGAGATTCGTTTTTTTTGGAAGCTGGGCATGCCCTTTTAATGAAAGTGATGTTCACCAGTCTCTGATTTGGGCTAAACCAATAGCATACAAACCATAGAGATAGATCTTGGACCGACTTTATTGTGCCAATTTTCAAAGAGCTAGCACAAACCATGTTTGATTTAGAGTTCTAACTACATGTATCGATAAAGGAGAAAACAGAGTGAAACCTCAAAATGAAAAACGTTACTGCAAATGAACGGTTTAACCTAGAAGAACGAAATTTGATGAGCCAAGTTGGACTGGTGTACTGATCATTACCTGAAAGTATTATCAAGATTGGGTGAAAAAAACATTTGCTGAGATTCCAAAAGCTTCGTAGTTTTTTGGAAGCTGGGCAAGCCCTTTTAATGACAGTGATTGTCGTCAGTCTCTGCTTTGGGCTGCACCAATGGCAAACAAACCATAGAGATAGAACTTGAAACTACTTTATTATGCCACGTTTCAAAGAGCTAGCACAAACCGTTTTTGATATAGAGTTAAAACTACATGTATCCATAAAAAAGAAAACAGAGTGAAACTTCAAAATAAAAAAGGTTACTGCAAACGAACGGTTACACCTAGAAGAACGAAATTTGGTGAGCCAAGTGGGACTGGTCTACTGATCATTACCTGAAAGTATCATCAAGATTGGGTAAAAAAACATTTGCTGAGATTCCAGGATATTCGTAGTTTTTTGGAACCTGGGCAAGCCCTTTTAATGAAAGTGATTGTCGTCAGTCTCTTCTTTCGGCTACATCACTTGCAAACAAACCTTAGAGATAGAACTTGGAACTACTTTATTGTGCCAATTTTCAAGGAGCTAGCACAAACCGTGTTTGATTTGGAGTTCCAATCCATAAAAGAGAAAACAGAGTGAAACCTCAAAATGAAAAAGGTTACTGCAAACGAACGGTTTAACCTAGAAGAATGAAATTTCGTGAGCCAAGTGGGACTGGTGTACTGATCATTACCTGAAAGTATCATCAAGATTGGGTGAAAAAACATTTGCTGAGATTCCAGGAGATTCGTAGTTTTTTGGAAGCTGGGCAAGCCCTTTCAATGAAAGTGATTGTCGTCAGTCTCTGCTTTCGGCTACATCAATTGCAAACAAACCATAGAGATAGAACTTGGAACTTCTTTACTGTGCCATGTTTCAAAGAGCTAGCACAAACCGTCTTTGATTTAGAGTTTCAACTACATGTATCCATATAGGAGAAAACGAGTGAAACCTCAAAATAAAAACGATTACTGCAAACGAATGGATTAACCTAGATTAACGAAATTTGGTGAGCGAATTAAACTGGTGTACTGATCATTTCCTGAAAGTATCATCAAGATTGGGTGAAAAAACATTTGCTGAGATTCCAGGAGATTCGTAGTTTTTTGGAAGCTTTGCAAGGCCTTTCAATAAAAGTGAATTTTGCCAGTCTCTGCTTTGGGCTACATCAATAGCAAACAAACTATAGAGTTAGAACTAGGAACTACTTTATTGTGCCAAGTTTCAAAGAGCTAGCACAAACCGTGTTTGATTTAGAGTTTCAACAACATGTATCCATATAGGAGAAAAAAGAGTGAAACCTCAAAATGAAAACGGTTTCTTAAAACGAACAGTTTAACCTAGAAAAACGTAATTTGGTGAGCCAAGAGGGACTGGTGTACCGATCATTACCTAAAAGTATCCTCAAGATTGGGTGAAAAAACATTTGCTGAGATTCCAGGAGATTCCTAGTTTTTTTGAAGATGGGCAAGCCTTTCAATTAAAGTGATTTTCGCCAGTCTCTGATTTTGGCCACATCAATAGCAAACAAACCATAGAGTTAGAACTTGGAACTATTTTATTGTGCCATGATTCAAAGAGCTAGCACAAACCCTGTTTGATTTAGAGTTCCAACTACAGGTACCCATATTGGAGAAAACAGAGTGAAACCTCAAAATAAAAACGATTACGGCAAACGAATGCTTTAACCTAGATTAACGAAATTTGTTGAGCGAAATTAAACTGGTGTACTGATCATTTCCTGACAGTATCATCAAGATTGGGTGAAAAAACATTTGCTGAGATTCCAGGAGATTCGTAGTTTTTTGGAAGCTTTGCAAGCCCTTTCAATAAAAGTGAATTTTGCCAGTCTCTACTTTGGGCTACATCAATAGCAAACAAACTATAGAGATAGAACTTGGAACTACTTTATTGTGCCAAGTTTCAATGAGCTAGCACAAACCGTGTTTGATTTAGAGTTTCAACTACATGTATCCATATAGGAGAAAAAAGAGTGAAACCTCAAAATGAAAACGGTTTCTTAAAACGAACAGTTTAACCTAGAAAAACGTAATTTGGTGAGCCAAGAGGGACTGGTGTACCGATCATTACCTAAAAGTACCGTCAAGATTGGGTGAAAAAACATTTGCTGAGATTCCAGGAGATTCCTAGTTTTTTTGAAGATGGGCAAGCCTTTCAATTAAAGTGATTTTCGCCAGTCTTTGCTTTTGGCCACATCAATAGCAAACAAACCATAGAGTTAGAACTTGGAACTACTTAATTGTGCCAAGATTCAAAGAGCTAGCACAAACCGTGTTTGATTTAGCGTTCCAACTACAGGTATCCATATTGGAGAAAACAGAGTGAAACCTCAAAATGAAAACGGTTACTGCAAACGAACGGTTTAACCTAGAAGAACGAAATTTGGTGAGCAATGTGGGACTATTGTACTGATCATTACCTAAAAGTATCATCAGGATTGGTGAAAAAATGTTTGCTGAGATTCCAGGAGATTCCTAGTTTTTTGGAAGCTGGGCAAGCCCTTTCAATGAAAGTGATTTTAGCGAGTCTCTTCTTTGGGCTACATCAATAGCAAACAAACCATAGACATCGAACATGGAACTACTTTATTGTGCCATGTTTCAAAGAGCTAGCAAAAACCGTGTTTGATTTAGAATTCCAAGTACGTGTATCCATAGAGGAGAAAAGAGAGTGAAACCTCAAAATGAAAATGGTTACTGCAAACGAACGGTTTAACCTAGAAGAACGAAATTTGGTGAGCCAAGTGGAACTGGTGTACTGATCATTACCTGAAAGTATCATCAAGATTGGGTGAAAAAAACATTTGCTGAGATTCCAGGAGATTCGTGGTTTTTTGGAAGCTGGGCAAGCCCTTTCAATGAAAGTAATTTTCAGGAGTCTCTGCTTTGGGCTACATCAATAGCAAACAAACCATAGAGATAAAACTTGGAACTAAATTATTGTGCCAAGTTATAAAGAGCTAGCAGAAACCGTGTTTGATTTTGATTTCCAACTACATGTATCCAATTAAGAGAAAACAGAGTAAAACCTCAAAATGAAAACGTTTACTGCAAACGATCGGTTTAAACTTGACGAACAAAATTTGGTGAGCGAAGTGGGACTGGTATACTGATCATTACCTGAAAGTATCATCAAGATTTGCCGAAAAACATTTGATGAGATTCCATAATGTTCGTAGTTTTCGGGAAGCTGGGCAAGCCCTTTAAATGAAAGTGATTTTCGCCAGTCTCCGCCTTGTGCTACATAAATAACAAACAAACCATAGAGATAGAACTTTAAACTACTTTATTCTCCCAAGTTTCACAGAGCTAGCAGAAACAGTGTTTGATTTAGAGTTCCAAGTACATGTATCCATATAGTAGAAAACAGAGTAAAACCTCAAAATTAAAACGGTTACTGCAAAGGAACGGTTTAACCTAGAAGAACAAAATTTGGTGAGACAAGTGGGATTGGTGTACTGATCATTACCCGAAAGTATCATCAAGATTGGGTGAAAAAACATTTGCTGAGATTTCAGGAGATTCGTAGTTGTTTGGAAGCTGGGCAAGCCCTTTCAATAAAAGCTATTTTCGCCAGTCTCTGCTTTGGGCTACATCAATAGCAAACAAACTATAGAGAAAGAACTTGGAACTACTTTATTGTGCCAAGTTTCAAAGAGCTAGCACAAACCGTTTTGATTTAGAGTTCCAAATACATGTATCCCTATAGGAGAAAACAGAGTGAAACCTCAAATGAAAATGGTTACTGCAAACAAACGGTTTAACCTAGAAGAACGAAAATTGGTGAACCAAGTGGGACTGGTGTTCTGATCATTACCTGAAAGTATCATCAAGATTGGGTAGAAAACATTTGCCTAGATTCCAGGAGATTCGCTTTTTGGAAGCTGGGCATGCCCTTTTAATGAAAGTGATGTTCGCCAGTCTCTGATTTGCGCTAAATCAATAGCATGCAAACCATAGTGATAGAACTCGTACCGGCTTTATTGTGCCAACTTTCAAAGAGCTAGCACAAACCATGTTTGATTTAGAGTTCTAACTACATGTATCCATAAAGGAGAAAACAGAGTGAAACCTCAAAATGAAAACGGTTACTTGAAACGAAGGGTTTAACCTAGAAGAACGAAATTTGGTGAGCCAAGTGGGACTGGTGTACTGATCATTACCTGAAAGTATCATCAAGATTGGGTGAAAAAACTTTTGCTGAGATTCCAGTAGATTCGTAGTTTTTTGGTAGCTGGGAAAGCCCTTTCAATGAAAGTGATTGCCGTCAGTCTCTCCTTTGGGCTACATCAATAGCAAACAAACCATAGAGACAGAACTTGGAACTACTTTATTGTGCAAATTTTCAAAGCGCTAGCAAAAACCGTGTTTGATTTAGAGTTCCAACTACACGTATCCATATAGGAGAAAACAGAGTGAAACCTCAAATGAAAATGGTTACTGCAAACAAACGGTTTAACCTAGAAGAACGAAAATTGGTGAACCAAGTGGGACTGGTGTTCTTATCATTACCTGAAAGTATCATCAAGATTGGGTGAGAACACATTTGCCTAGATTCCAGGAGATTCGTTTTTTTGGAAGCTGGGCATGCCCTTTTAATGAAAGTGATGTTCACCAGTCTCTGATTTGGGCTAAACCAATAGCATACAAACCATAGAGATAGTACTTGGACCGACTTTATTGTGCCAATTTTCAAAGAGCTAGCACAAACCATGTTTGATTTAGAGTTCTAACTACATGTATCGATAAAGGAGAAAACAGAGTGAAACCTCAAAATGAAAAAGGTTACTGCAAATGAACGGTTAACCTAGAAGAACGAAATTTGATGAGCCAAGTTGGACTGGTGTACTGATCATTACCTGAAAGTATTATCAAGATTGGGTGAAAAAAACATTTGCTGAGATTCCAAAAGCTTCGTAGTTTTTTGGAAGCTGGGCAAGCCCTTTTAATGACAGTGATTGTCGTCAGTCTCTGCTTTGGGCTGCATCAATGGCAAACAAACCATAGAGATAGAATTTGGAACTACTTTATTATGCCACGTTTCAAAGAGCTAGCACAAACCGTTTTTGATATAGAGTTAAAACTACATGTATCCATAAAGGAGAAAACAGAATGAAACCTCAAAATAAAAAAGGTTACTGCAAACGAACGGTTACACCTAGAAGAACGAAATTTGGTGAGCCAAGTGGGACTGGTGTACTGATCATTACCTGAAAGTATCATCAAGATTGGGTAAAAAAGCATTTGCTGAGATTCCAGGATATTCGTAGTTTTTTGGAACCTGGGCAAGCCCTTTTAATGAAAGTGATTGTCGTCAGTCTCTTCTTTCGGCTACATCAATAGCAAACAAACTTTAGAGATAGAACTTAGAAGTACTTTATTGTGCCAAGTATCAAAGAGCTAGCACAAACCGTGTTTGATTTAGAGTTCCAACTACATGTATCGATATAGGAGAAAACAGAGTGAAACCTCAAAATGAAAATGGTTACTGCAAACGAACGGTTTAGATGAGAAGAACGAAATTTGTTGAGCCAAGTGGGACTGGTGTACAGATCATTACCTGAAAGTATCATTAAAATTGGGTGAAAAAACTTTTGCTGAGATTCCAGGAGATTCCTAGTTTTTTGGAAGCTGGGCAAGCCCTTTCAATGAAAGTGATTTTCACAAGTCTCTGCTTTGGGCTACATCAATAGCAAACAAACCATATAGATAGAACTTGGAACTACTTAATTTTGCCAAGTTTCAAAGAGCTAGCACAAAGCATGTTTGAGTTAGAGTTCCAACTACATGTATCCATATTAAAGAAAACAGAGTGAAACTTCAATATGAAAACCGTTAGTGCAAACGAACGGTTTAACATAGAAGAACGAAATTTGGTGAGCCAAGTGCAAATTGTGTACTGATCATTACCTGAAAGTATCATCAAGTTTGTGTGAAAAATCATTTGCTGAGATTTCAGGAGATTCGTAGTTTTTTGGAAGCTGGGCAAGCCCTTTCAATGAAAGGGATTTTTGCCAGTCTCTGCTTTACGCTACATCAAAAGAAAACAAACAATAGAGATAGAACTTGGAACTACTTTATTGTGCCAAGTTTCAAAGAGCTAGCACAAACCGTGTTTGATTTAGACTTCCAACGACATGTATCCATATAGGAGAAAACAGAGTGTAACCTCAAAATGAAAACGGTTACTGCAAACGAAAGGTTTAACTTAGAAGACGAAATTTGGTGAGCCAAGTGGGACTGGTTTACTGATTATTACCTGAAAGTATCATCAAGATTGGGTGAAAAAACCTTTGCTGAGATTTCAGGAGACTCCTAGTTTTTTGGAAGCTGGGCAAGCATTTTCAATGAAAGTGATTTTGGCCAGTCTCTGCTTTTGGCTACATCAATAGCAAAGAAACCATAGAGATAAAACTTGGAACTACTTTATTGTGCCAAGTTTCAAAGAGCTATCAAAAACCGTGTTGGATTTAGCGTTCTACGTACTTGTATCCATATAGGAGAAAACAGAGTGAAACTTCAAAATGAAAACAATGACTGCAAACGAACGGTTTAACCTAGAAGAACGAAATTACGTGAGCCAAGTTGGACTGGTATACTGATCATTACTTGAACGTATCATCAAGATTGGGTGAAAAAACATTTGCTGAGATTCCAGGAGATTCGTAGTTTTATGGATGCTGGGCAAGCCCATTCAATTAAAGTGGTTTTCGCCAGTCTCTGCTTTGGGCTACATCAATAACAAACAAAACATAGAGATAGAACTTGGAACAACTTTATTGTGCCATGTTTCAAAGGATAGTACAAACCGTGTATGATTTAGAGTTACAACTACATGTTTCCATATAGGAGAAAACAGAGTGAAACCTCAAAATGAAAACTGTTACTGCAAACGAACGGTTTAACCTAGAAGACAAAATTTGGTGAGCGAAGTGAGACTGGCGTACTGATCATTACGTAAAACTATCAACAAGATTGGGTGAAAAAACATTTGCTGAGATTCCAGTAGATTCGTAGTTGTTTGGAAGCTGGGCAAGCCCTTTCAATGAAATTGATTTCGCCATTCTCTGCTTTGGGCTACATCAATATCAAACAAACCATAGAGAGAGAACATGGAGCTACTTTATTGTGCCAAGATTCAAAGAGCTACCACAAACCATGTTTCATTTAGAGTTCCAAATACACGTATACATATAGGAGAAAACAGAGTGAAACCTCACAATGAAAACGGTTACTGCAAACGAACGGTTTAGATTAGAAGAAAGAAATTTGTTGAGCCAAGTGGGACTGGTGTACAGATCATTACCTGAAAGTATCATGAAGAATGGGTGAAAAAACATTTGCTGAGATAACAGGAGATTCGTAGTTTTTTGGAATCTTGGCAAGCCTTTCAATGAAAGTGATTTTCGTCAGTTTCTGCTTTGGGCTACATATAGCAAACAAACCATAAAGTTAGCTCTTGGAACTACTTAATTGTGCCAAGTTTCAAAGAGCTAGCACAAAGCATGTTTGAGTTAGAGTTCTACCTACATGTATCCATATTGGAGAAAACAGAGTGAAACCTCAATATGAAAACCATTACTGCAAACGAACGGTTTAACCTAGAAGAACGAAATTTGGTGAGCCAAGTGCGAATTGTGTACTGATCATTACCTGAAAGTATCATCAAGATTGGGTGAAAAAATATTTGCAGAGATTCCAGGAGATTCGTAGTTTTTTGTAAGATAGGCAAGCCCTTTCAATGAAAGTGATTTTCGCCAGCCTCTGCTTTGGGCTACATCAATAGCAAACAAACCATAAAGATAGAACTCGGAACGACTTTATTGTGCCAAGTTTCAAAGAGCTAGCACAAACCGTGATTGATTTAAAGTTTCAACTACATGTATCCATATACGAGAAAACAGAGTGAAACCTCAAAATGAAAACGGTTACTGCAAACGAACGGTTTAACCTAGAAGAACGAAATTTGGTGAGCCAAGTGTGACTGTTGTACTGATCATTACCTGAAAGTATTATGAAGATTAGGTGAAAAAACATTTGCTGAGATTCCAGAAGATTGGTAGTTTTTCAGAATATTGGCAAGCCCTTTCAATGAAAGTGATTTTCGCCAGTCTCTGTTTGGGCTACATCAATAGCAACCAAACCATAGAGATAGAACTTGGAAATACTTTATTGTGACAAGTTTCAAACAGATATCACAAACCGTGTTTGATTTAGAGTTCCAAATACTGGTATCCATATAGGAGAAAACAGAGTAAAACCCCAATATTAAATAGGTAACTGCAAACGAACGGTTTAACCTAGAAGAACAAAATCGTTGAGCCAAGTAAGATTCGTGTCCTGATCATTACCTGAAAGAATCATCAAGATTGGGTGAAAAAACATTTGCTGAGATTCCAGGAGATTGGTAGTTTTTTAGAAGCTGGGCAAGCCCTTTCTAAGAAAGTGATTTTCGCCCATCTCTGCTTTGGGCTACATCAATAGCAAACAAACCATAAAGATAGAACTTGGAAGTACTTTATTGTGCCAAGTTTCAAAGAGCTAGCACAAACCGTGTTTGATTTAGAGTTCCATCTACATATATTCATATAGGAGAAAACAGAGTGAAACCTCAAAATGAAAACTGTTACTGCAAACGAATGGTTTAGATTACAAGAACGAAATTTGGTGAGCCAAATGGTACTGGTGTACTGATCATTACCTGAAAGTATCAACAAGATTGGGTGAAAAAACATTTGCAGATATTCCAAGAGATTCGTAGTTTTTTGGAAGCTGGGCAAGCCCTTTCAATGAATGTGATTTTCGCCAGTCTCTGCTTTGGGCTACATCAATAGCAAACAAACCATAGATAAAAAACTTGGAACTACTTTATAGTGCCAAGTTTCAAAGAGCTAGCACAAACCGTGTTTTATTTAGAGTTCCAACTACATGTACCCATATAGGAGAAAACAGAGTGAAACCTCAAAATGAAAACGGTTAATGCAAATGAACGGATTAACCTACAAGAACGAAATTTGGTGAGCCAAGTGGGGCTGGTGTACTGATCATTACCTGAAAGTATCATCAAGATTGGGTGAAAAAACATTTGCTGAGATTCCAGAAGATTCGTAGTTTTTTGGAAGCTGGGCAAGCCCTTGCAATGAAAGAGATTTTCGCCAGTCTCTGCTTTGGGCTACATCAATAGCAAACAAACCATAGAGATAAAACATGGAAATAATTTATTGTGCCAAGTTTTAAAGAGCTAGCACAAACCGTGTTTTATTTAGAGTTCCAACTACATGTATCCATAAAGGAGACAACAGAGTGAAACCTCAAAATGAAAAACGGTTACTGCAAACGAATGGTTTAGAATAGAAGAATGAAATTTGGTGAGCCAAGTGGGACTGGTGTACTGATCATTACCTGAAAGTGTCATCAAGATTGGGTGAAAAAATATTTGCTGAGATTTCAGGAGACTCCTAGTTTTTTGGAAGCTGGGCAAGCATTTTCAATGAAAGTGATTTTGGCCAGTCTCTGCTTTTGGCTACATCAATAGCAAAGAAACCATAGAGATAAAACTTGGAACTACTTTATTGTGCCAAGTTTCAAAGAGCTAGCAAAAACCGTGTTGGATTTAGCGTTCCACCTACATGTATCCATATAGGAGAAAACAGAGTGAAACTTCAAAATGAAAACAATGACTGCAAACGAACGGTTTAACCTAGAAGAACGAAATTAGGTGAGCCAAGTGGGACTGGTGTACTGATCATTACTTGAAAGTATCATTAAATTGGGTGAAAAAATATTTGCTGAGATTCCAGGAGATTCGTAGTTTTTTGGAAGCTGGGCAAGCCCATTCAATTAAAGTTTTTTTCGCCAGTCTCTGCTTTGGGCGACATCAATAACAAACAAACCATAGAGATAGAACTTGGAACAACTTTATTGTGCCATGTTTCAAAGGATAGCAGAAACCGTGTTTGATTTAGAGTTCCAACTACATGTTTCCATATAGGAGAAAACAGAGTGAAACCTCAAAATGAAAACGGTTACTGCAAACGAACGGTTTAACCTAGAAGACGAAATTTGGTTATCCAAGTGGGACTGGTATATTGATCATTACCTAGAAGTATCATCCAGATTGGGTGAAAAAACATTTGCTCAGATTTAAGGAGATTCGTAGTTTTTTGGAAGCTGGGCAAGCCCTTTCAATGAAAGTGATTTTAGCCAGTATCTGCTTTGGTCTACATCAATATCACACAAGCCATAGAGATAGAACTTAAAGCTACTTTATTGTGCCAAGAATCAAAGAGCTACGACAAACCGTGTTTCATTTAGAGTTCCAAATACACGTATCCATATAGGAGAAAACAGAGTAAAACCTCAAAATGAAAACGGTTACTGGGAACGAACGGATTAACCTAGAAGAACAAAATTTTTTGAGCCAAGTGGGACTGGTGTACTGATCTTTACCTGAAAGTATCATCAAGATTGGGTGAAAAGACATCTGCTGAGATTCCAGGAGATTCGTAGTTTTTTGGAAGCTGGGCAAGCACTTTCACTGAAAGTGATTTTCGCCAGTCTCTGCTTTGGGCTACATCAATAGCAAACAAACCATAGAGAAAGAACTTGGAACTACTTTATTGTGCCAAGTTTCAAAGAGCTAGCACAAAACTTGTTTGATTTAGAATTCCATCTACATCAATCCATATAAGAGAAAATAGAGTGAAACCTCAAAATGAAAACGGTTACTGCAAACGAACGGTTTAACCTAGAAATACGAAATTTGGTGAGCCAAGTCAGACTGGTGTACTCTTCATTACCTCAAAGTATTATCAAGATTGGGTGAAAAAACATTTGCTGAGATTTCCGGAGATTCGTAGTTTTTTGGAAGCTGGGGAAGCCCTTTCAATGGAACTGATTTTCACCCGTCTCTGCTTTGGGCTACATCAATAGCAAACCAACCGTAGAGATAAAACTTGGAACTACTTTATTGTGGCAAGTTTCAAAGAGCTAGCTCAAACCGTGTTTGATTTAGAGTTCCATTTACATGTATCCATATAAGAGAAAAAAGAGTGAAACCTCAAAATGAAAACGGTTACTGCAAACGAACGGTTTAAACAAGAAGAACGAAATTTGGTGAGCCAAGTAGAACAGGAGTACTCATTATTATGAGAAAGTATCATAAAGATTGGGTGAAAAAACATTTGCTGAGATTTCAGGAGATTCGTAGTTTTTTGGAGCTGGGCAAGCCCTTTCAATGACAGTGATTTTCACCAGTCTCTGCTTTGGTCCACATCAACAGCAAACCAACAATAGAGATAGAACTTGGAACTCCTTTATTGTGCCAAGTTTCAAAGAGCTAGCATAAACGGTGTTTGATTTAGAGTTCCATCTACATGTATTCCTATAGGAGAAAACAGAGTGAAACCTCAAAATGAAAACGGTTTCTGCAAACGAATGGTTTAACCTAGAAGAACTAAATTTCTTGAACGAAGTGGGACTGGTGTACAGATCATTACCTGAAAGTATCATCAAGATTGGGTGAAAAAACATTTGCTGAGATTTCAGGAGATTCGTAATTTTTTGGAAGCTGGGCAAGCCCTTTTAATGACAGTGATTTTCGCCAGTCTCCACTTTGGGCTACATCAACAACAAACAAACCATAGAGATAGAACTTGGAACTCCTTTATTGTGCCAAGTTTCAAAGAGTTAGCACAAACCGTGTTTGTTTTAGAGTTCCATCTACATGTATCCATATAGGAGAAAACAGAGTGAAACCTCAAAATGAAAACGGTTACTGAAAACAAACGGTTTAACCTAGAAGAACGAAATTTGGTGAGCCAAGTGGGACTGGTGTACTGATCATTACCTGAAAGTATCATCAAGATTGGGTGAAAAGACATTTGCTGAGATTTCAGGAGATTCGTAGTTTTTTGAAAGATGGGGAAGCACTTTAAACTAAATGATTTTCTCTAGTCTCTGCTTTGGGCTACATCAACAGCATACCAACCATAGAGATAGAACTTGGAACTACTTTATTGAGCCAAGTTTCAAAGAGATAGCACAAACCATGTTTGATTTAGAGTTCCATCAACATGTATCCATATAGGAGAAAACAGAGTGAAACCTCAAAATGAAAACGGTTACTGAAAACAAACGGTTTAACCTAGAAGAACGAAATTTGGTGAGCCAAGTGGGACTGGTGTACTGATCATTACCTGAAAGTATCATCAAGATTGGGTGAAAAAACTTTTGCAGAGATTTCAGGAGACTTGTAGTTTTTTGGAACCTGGGAAAGCACTTTCAATGAAAGTGATTTTCGCCAGTCTCTGCTTTGGGCTACATCAACAGCAAACAAACCATAGAGATAGAACTTGGAACTCCTTCATTGTGATAAGTTTCAAAGAGCTAGCACAAACTGTGTTTGATTTAGAGTTCCATCTACATGTATCTATATATGAGAAAACAGAGTGAAAACTCAAAATGAAAATGGTTACTGCAAATGAACGGTTTAAGCTAGAAGAACGAAATTTGGTGCGCACAGTGGGACTTGTGTACTGATCATTACCTGAAAGTATCATCATGATTGGGTGAAAAAAACATTTGCTGAGATTTCAGGAGATTCGTAGTCATTGGGAAGCTGGGAAAACACTTTCAATGAATGTGATTTTTGCCAGTCTCTGCTTTGGGCTACATCAACAGCAAACCAACCATAGAGATAGAACTTGGAACTCCTTTATTTTGCCAAGTTTCAAAGAGCTAGCACAAACGGTGTTTGATTTAGAGTTCCATCTACATGTATCCAAATAGGAGAAAACAGCATGAAACGTCAAAATGAAAGCGGTTACTTCAAATGAACGGTTTTACCTAGAAGAACGAAATTTGGTGAGCCAAGTTCAACTGGTATACTGATCATTACCGGAAAGTATCATCAAGATTGGGAAAAAAACACTTGCTGAGATGTCAGGAGATTTGTAGTTTTTTGGAAGCTAGGGAAGCACTTTCAATGTAAGTGATTTTTGCCAGTCTCTGCTTTAGGCTACATCAACAGCAAACAAACCATAGAGATAGAACTTGGAACTACTTTATTGAGTCAAGTGTCAAAGACCTAGCACAAACCGTGTTTGTTTTAGAGTTCCATCTACATGTATCCATATAGGAGAAAACAGAGTGAAACCTCAAAATGGAAACGGTTACTGAAAACCAACGGTTTAACCTAGAAGAACAAAATTTCGTGAGTCAAGTGGGGATGGTGTACTGATCATTACCTGAAAGTATCATCAAGATTGGGTGAAAAAACATTTGCTGAGATTTCAGGAGATTCGTAGTTTTTTGGAAGCTGGGGGAGCACTTTAAATTAAAGTGATTTTCTCTAGTCTCTGCTTTGGGCTACATCAACAGCAAACCAACCATAGAGATAGAACTTGGAACTACTTTATTGAGCCAAGTTTCAAAGAGCTAGCACAAACCATGTTTGATTTAGAGTTCCATCAACATGTATTTCTATAGGAGAAAACAGAGTGAAACCTCAAAATGAAAACGGTTACTGAAAACAAACGGTTTAACCTAGAAGAACGAAATTTGGTGAGCCAAGTGGGACTGGTGTACTGATCATTACCTGAAAGTATCATCAAGATTGGGTGAAATAACATTTGCTGAGATTTCAGGAGACTTGTAGTTTTTTGGAACCGGGGAAAGCACTTTCAATGAAAGTGATTTTCGCCAGTCTCTGCTTTGGGCTACATCAACAGCAAACCAACCATAGAGATAGAAGTTGGAACTCCTTTATTATGCCAAGTTACAAAGAGCTAGCACAAATGGTGTTTTATTTAGAGTTCCATCTACATGTAACCATTTAGGAGAAAACAGAGTGAAACCTAAAAATGAAAATGGTTACTGCAAACCAACGGTTTAACCTAGAAGAACGAAATTTGGTGAGCCAAGTGGTTTTGGTGTACTGATCATTACCTGAAAGAATCATCAAGATTGGGTGAAGAAATGTTGGCTGAGATTTCAGGCAACTCATAGTTTTTTGGAAGCTTGGCAACCCCTTTCCATGAAAGTGATTTTCGCCAGTCTCTGCTTAGGGCTACAGCAACAGCAAACAAACCATAGAGATAGAACTTGAAACTGCTTTATTTAGTCAAGTTTCAAAGAGCTAGCACAAACCGTGCTTGATTTAGAGTTCCAAATACATGTATCCCTTTAGGAGAAAACAGAGTGAAACCTACAAATGAAAACGTTTACTGCAAACGAACGGTTTAACCTAGAAGAACGAAATTTGGTGAGCCAAGTGGTTTTGGTGTACTGATCATTACCTGAAAGAATCATCAAGATTGGGTGAAAAAATGTTGGCTGAAATTTTAGGCAACTCGTAGTTTTTTGGGAGCTTATCAACCTCTTTCCATGAATGTGATTTTCGCCAGTCTCTGCTTAGGGCTACATCAACAGCAAACAAACCATAGAGATAGAACTTGAAACTGCTTTATTGTTTCAAGTTTCAAAGAGCTAGCACAAACCGTGTTTGATTTAGAGTTCCAAACACATGTATCCCTATAGGAGAAAACAGAGTGAAACCTAAAAATGAAAATGGTTACTGCAAACCAACGGTTTAACCTAGAAGAACGAAATTTGGTGAGCCAAGTGGTTTTGGTGTACTGATCATTACCTGAAAGAATCATCAAGATTGGGTGAAAAAATGTTGGCTGAGATTTCAGGCAACTCGTAGTTTTTTGGAAGCTTGGCAACCCCTTTCCATGAAAGTGATTTTCGCCAGTCTCTGCTTAGGGCTACATCAACAGCAAACAAACCATAGAGAGAGAACTTGAAACTGCTTTATTGTGTCAAGTTTCAAAGAGCTAGCACAATCCGTGTTTGATTTAGAGTTCCAAATACATGTATCCCTATAGGAGAAAACAGTGAAACCTGAAAATAAAAACGGTTACTGCCAACGAACGGTTTAACCTAGAAGAACGAAATATGGTGAGCTAAGTGCGACTCGTGTACTGATCATTACCTGAAAGTATCATCAAGTTTGGGTGAAAAAAAGTTGCTGAGATTTCGGGAGATTCGTAGTTTTTTGGAAGCTGGGGAAGCACTTTCAATGAAAGTGATTTTCGCCAGTCTCTGCTTTGGGCTACATCAACAGCAAATAATCCATTTAGATAGAACTTGGAACTACTTTATTGTGCCACGTTTCAAGGAGCTAGGACAAACGGTGTTTGATTTAGAGTTCCATCTACATGTATCCATATAGGAGAAAACAGAGAGAAACCTCAAAATGAAAACGGTTACTGCAAATGAACGGTTTAACCTAGAAGAACGAAATTTGGTGAGCCAAGTAGGACTGGTGTACTGATCATTAACTGAAAGGATCATCAAGATTGGTTGAAAAAACATTTGCTGAGATTTCAGGAGATTTGTAGTTTTTTGGAAGCTGGGGAAGCACTTTAAATGAAAGTGATTTTCGCCAGTCTCTGCTTTGGGCTACATCAACAGCAAACAAACCATAGAGATAGAACTTGGAACTCTTCATTGTGATAAGTTTCAAAGAGCTAGCACAAACCGTGTTTGATTTAGAGTTCCATCTACATGTATCTATATATGAGAAAACAGAGTGAAAACTCAAAATGAAAACGGTTACTGCAAATGAACGGTTTATGCTAGAAGAACGAAATTTGGTGCGCACAGTGGGACTTGTGTACTGATCATTACCTGAAAGTATCATCATGATTGGGTGAAAAAACATTTGCTGAGATTTCAGGAGATTCGTAGTCATTGGAAAGCTGGGAAAGCACTTTCAAAGAATGTGATTTTCGCCAGTCTCTGCTTTGGGCTACATCAACAGCAAACCAACCATAGAGATAGAACTTGGAACTCCTTTATTTTGCCAAGTTTCAAAGAGCTAGCACAAACTGTGTTTGATTTAGAGTTCCATCTACATGTATCCAAATAGGAGAAAACAGCATGAAACGTCAAAATGAAAGCGGTTACTTCAAATGAACGGTTTTATCTAGAAGAACGAAATTTGGTGAGCCAAGTTCAACTGGTATACTGATCATTACCGGATAGTATCATCAAGATTGGTTAA
The DNA here is from genome assembly GCF_052094955.1 of Ictidomys tridecemlineatus. Classification (NCBI taxonomy): domain Eukaryota; kingdom Metazoa; phylum Chordata; class Mammalia; order Rodentia; family Sciuridae; genus Ictidomys; species Ictidomys tridecemlineatus. Next base: position 133,461 of record NW_027522429.1, read on the forward strand.
AAAAACATTTGCTGAGATTTCAGGAGATTTGTAGTTTTTTGGAAGCTAGGGAAGCACTTTCAATGTAAGTGATTTTTGCCAGTCTCTGATTTGGGCTACATCAACAACAAATAAACCATAGAGATAGAACTTGGAACTACTTTATTGAGTCAAGTGTCAAAGAGCTAGCACAAACCGTGTTTGATTTAGAGTTCCATCTACATGTATCCATATAGGAGAAAACAGGGTGAAACCTCAAAATGGAAACGGTTACTGAAAACCAATGGTCTAACCTAGAAGAACGAAATTTCTTGAGTCATTGGGGCTGGTATACTGATCATTACCTGAAAGTATCATCAAGATTGGGTGAAAAAACATTTGCTAAGATTTCAGGAGACTTGTAGTTTTTTGGAACCTGGGAAAGCACTTTCAATGAAAGTGATTTTTGCCAGTCTCTGCTTTGCGCTACATCAACAGCAATCCAACCATATAGAGAGAACTTGGAACTACTTTGTTGCGCCAAGTTTCAAAAAGCTAGCACAAACGGTGTTTGTTTTAGAGTTCCATCAAGATGTAAACATATAGGAGAAAGCTGAGTGAAACCTCAAAATGAAAACGGTTACAGCACACAAACGATTTAACCTAAAAGAACGAAATTTGGTGAGCCAAGTGGGACTGGTGTACTGATCATTACCTGAAAGTATCATCAAGATTGGGTGAAAAAACATTTGCTGAGATTTCAGGAGATTCCTAGTTTTTTGGAAGATGGGCAAGCCCTTTCAATGAAAGTTATTTTCGCTAGTCTCTGCTTTTGACTACATCAATAGCAAACAAATCATAGAGATAGAACTTGAAACTACTTTATTGTGCCAAGTTTCAAAGAGCTAGTAGAAACTGTGTTTGATTTAGAGTTCCAACTACATCTATACATATAAGAGAAAAAAGAGTGAAACCTCAAAATGAAAACGGTTACTGCAAACGAATGGTTTAAACTAGAAGAAAGAAATTTGGTGAGTCAAGTGGGACTGGTGTACTGATCATTACCTGAAAGTATCATCAAGATTGGGTGAAAAAACATTTGCTGAGATTTCAGGAGATTCGTAGTTTTTTGGAACCTGGGGAAGCCCTTTCAATGAACGTGATTTTCGTAGTCACTTTTTTGGGCTACATCAATAGAAAACAAACCATAGAGATAGAACTTGGCACTACTTTATTGTGCCAAGTTTCAAAAAGCTAGCACACACCTTGTTTAATTTAGAGTTCCAACTACATCTATTCATATAGGAGAAAACAGAGTGAAACCTCAAAATGAAAACGGTTACTGCAAACGACCAGTTTAACCTAGAAGTACGAAATTTGGTGAGCCTAGTGGGACTGGTGTAAAGATCATTACCTGAAAGTATCATCAAGATTGGGTGAAAAAACATGTGCTGAGATTTCAGGAGATTCTTAGTTTTTTGGAAGCAGGGGTAGCACTTTCAATGAAAGTGATTTTCGCCAGTCTCTACTTTGGGCTACGTCAACAGCAAACAAAACATATAGATAGAACTTGTAACTACTTTATTGTGTTAAGTTTCAAAGAGCTAGCAAAAACCCTGTTTGATTCAGAGTTCCATGGACATGTATCCATATAGGAGAAAACAGAGTGAAACCTCAAAATGAAAACGGTTACTGCAAAATAACGGTTTAACCTAGAAAGAACGAAATTTGGTGAGCCAAGTGGGACTGGTGTACTGATCATTACCTGAAAGTATCATCAAGTTTGGGTTAAAAACATTTGCTGAGATTTCAGGAGATTCATAGTTTTTTGGAAGCTGGGCAAGCCCTTTTAATGAAAGTGATTTTCGCGAGTCTCTGCTTTGGGCTACATCTTTAGCAAACCCACCATAGAGATAGAACTTGGAACTACTTTTTTTGTGCCATGTTTCAAACAGCTAGCACAAACCGTGTTCGATTTAGAGTTCCACCTACATGTATCCATATATGAGAAAACAGAGTGAAACCTCAAAATGAAAACGGTTACTGCAAACGAACGGTTTAACCTAGAAAAACGAAATTTAATGAGCCAAGTGGGACTGGTGTACTGATCATTACATTAAAGTATCATCAAGATTGGGTGAAAAAACATTTTCTGAGATTTCAGGAGATTCGTTGTTTTTTGGAAGCTGGGCAAGCCCTTTCAATGAAAGTTATTTTCGCTAGTCTCTGCTTTCGACTACATCAATAGCAAACCAACCATAGAGATAGAACTTGGAACTACTTTATTGTGCCATGTTTCAAAGAGCAAGTACACACCGTGTTTGATTTAGAGTTCCAACTACATCTATACATATAAGAGAAATCAGAGTGAAACCTCTAAATGAAAACGGTTACTGCAAACGAATGGTTTAACCTAGAAGAAAAAAATTTGGTGAGCCAAGTGGGACTGGTGTACTGATCATTACCTGAAAGTATCATCAAGATTGGGTGAAAAAACATTTGCTGAGATTTCAGGAGATTCGTAGTTTTTTGGAACCTGGGGAAGCCCTTTCAATGAAAGTGATTTTCGTAGTCTCTTTTTTGGGCTACATCAATAGCAAACAAACCATAGAGATAGAACTTGGAAGTACTTTATTGTGCCAAGTTTCAAAGAGCTAGCACAAACCTTGTTTGATTTACAGTTCCAACTACATCTATTCATATATGAGAAAACAGAGTGAAACCTCGTAATGAAAACGGTTACTGCAAACGAACGGTTTAACCTAGAAGAACGAAATTTGGTGAGCCAAGTGGGACTGGTGGACTGATCATTACCTGAAGGTATCATCAAGATTGGGTGAAAAAACATTTGCTGAGATTTCAGGAGATTCATAGTTTTTTGGAAGAAGGGATAGCACTTTCAATGAAAGAGATTTTCGCCAGTCTCTGCTTTGGGCTACGTCAACAGTAAAACAAGCATAGAGATAAAACTTGGAACTACTTTATTGTGCCAAGTTTCAAAGAGCTAGCACAAACCCTGTTTGATTCAGAGTTCCATCTACATGTATCCATATAGGAGAAAACAGAGTGAAACCTCAAAATGAAAACGGTTACTGCAAACGAAGGGTTTAACCTAGAAAGAACGAAATTTGGTGAGCCAAGTGGGACTGGTGTACTGATCTTTACTTGAAAGTATCATCAAGATTGGGTGAAAAAATATTTGCTGAGATTTTAGGAGATTCGTAGTTTTTTAGAAGCTGGGCAAGCCCTTTCAATGAAAGTGATTTTCGTTAGTCTCCTCTTTGGGCTACATCAATAGCAAACAAACCAGAGAAATAGAACTTGGAACTACTTTATTGTGCAAAGTTTCAAAGAGCTAGCACAAACCGTGTTTGATTTAGAGTTCCAACTACATCTATCCATATAGGAGAAAACAGAGTGAAACCTCAAAATGAAAACGCTTACTGGAAACGAACGGTTTAACCTAGAAGAACGTAATTTGGTGAGCCAAGTGGGACTGGTGTACTGATCAGTACGTGAAAGTATTATAAACATTGGGTGAAAAAACATTTGCTGAGATTTCAGGAGATTCGTAGTTTTTTGGTATCTGGGCAAGCCCTTTAAATGAAAGTAATTTTTGCCAGTCTCTGCTTTTGGCTACATCAACAGCAAACCAACCTTAGAGACAGAACTTGGAACTCCTTTATTGTGCCAAGTTTCAAAGAGCTAGCACAAACCGTGTTTGATTTAGAGTTCCAACTACATGTATCCCTATAGGAGAAAACAGAGTGAATCCTCAAAATGAAAACGGTCACTGCAAACGAACGGTTTAACCTAGAAGAACGAAATTTGGTGAGCCAAGTGGGACTGGTGTACAGATCATTACCTGAAAGTAACATCAAGATTGGGTGAAAAAAGTTTTGCTGAGATTTCAGGAGATTCGTAGTTTTATCGAAGCTGGGCAAGCCTTTCAATGAAAGTGATTTTCAACAGTTTTTGCTTTGGGCTACATCAATAGCAAACCCACCATAAAGATTGAACTTGGAACTACTTTTTTTGTGCCATATATCAAATAGCTAGCACAAACCGTGTTTAATTTAGAGTTCCAACTACATCTATCCAATATGAGAAAACAGAGTGAAACCTCAAATGAAAATGGTTACTGCAAACTAACGGTTTAACATAGAAGAATGAAATTTGGTGAGCCAAGTTGGACTCGTGTATTGATCATTACCTGAAAGTATCATCAAGATTGGGTGAAAAAACATTTGCTGAGATTTCAGGAGATTCGTAGTTTTTTGGAACCTGGGAAAGCCCTTTCAATAAAAATAATTTTCGTTAGTCTCTTCTTTTGGCTACATCAATAGCAAACAAACCGTAGTGATAGAACTTGGAACTACTTTATTGTGCCAAGTTTCAAAGCGCTAGCACAAATTGTGTTTGATTTAGAGTTCCATCTACATGTATCTATATAGGAGAAAAAAGAGTGAAACCTCAAAATGAAAACGGTTACTGCAAACGAACGGTTTAACTTAGAAGAACGAAATTTGGTGTGCCAAGTGGGACTGGTGTACTGATCCTTACCTGAGAGTATCATTAAGATTGGGTGAAAAAACATTTGCTGTGATTTCAGGAGATTCGTAGTTTTTTGGAAGCATGGGAAGCACTTTCAATGAAAGTGATTTTCGCCAGTCTCTGCTTTGGGCTACATCAATCGCAAACAAAACATTGAAATGGAACTTAGAAGTACTTTTTTGTGCAAAGTTTCAAAGAGCTAGCACAAACCGTGTTTGATTTAGAGTTTCAACTGTATCTATCCATATAGGAGAAAAGAGAGTGAAACCTCAAAATGAAAACGGTTCCTGCAAAGGAACGGTTTAACCTAGAAAAACGAAATTTGTTGAGCCATGTTGGACTGGTGTACTGATCATTACCTGAGAGTATCATCAAGATTGGGTGAAAAAACATTTGCTGAGATTTCAGGAGATTCGTAGTTTTTTGGAAGCATGGGAAGCACTTTCAATGAAACTGATTTTCGCCAGTCTCTGCTTTTGGCTACATCAACAGCAAACCAACCATAGAGATAGAACTTGGAATTACTTTAATTTGCCAAGTTTCAAAGAGCTAGCACAAAACGTGTTTGATTTAGAGTTCCATCTACATGTATCAATATAGGAGAAAACAGAGTGAAACCTCAAAATGAAAACGGTTACTGCAAACGAACGGTTTAACCAAGAAGAACGAAATTTGGTGAGCCAAATAGGACTTTTGTACTGATCATTACCTGAAAGTATCAGCAAGATTGGGTGAAAAAATATTTGCTGAGATTTCAGGAGATTCGTAGTTTTTTGGAAGCTGGGTAAGCCCTTTCAATGAAAGTGATTTTCTCCAGTCTCTGCTTTGGGCTACATAAATAGAAATCAAACCATAAAGATAGAACTTGGAACTACTTTATTGTGCCAAGTTTCAAAGAGCTAGCACAAACCGTGTTTGATTTAGAGTTCCATCTACATGTATCCATACAGGAGAAAACAGAGTGAAACCTCAAAATAAAAACGGTTACTGCAAACGAACGGTTTAACCTAGAAGAACGAAATTTGGTGAGCCAAGTGGGACTGGTGGACTGATCATTACCTGAAAGTATCATCAAGATTGGGTTAAAAAACATTTGCTGACATTTCAGGAGATTCGTAGTTTTTTGGAAGCTGGGCAAGCACTTTCAATGAAAGTGATTTTCGCCAGTCTCTGCTTTGGGCTACATCAACAGCAAAAGAAACCGTAGAGATAGAACTTGAAACTACTTTATTGTGCCAAGATTCAAAGAGCTAGCACAAACCTTGTTTGATTTAGAGTTCCAACTACATGTATCCATATAGGAGATAAAAGAGTAAAACCTCAAAATGAAAACGGTTATTGAAACTGAACGGTTCAACATAGAAGAACGAAATTTGGTGAGCCAAGTGGGACTGTTGTATTGATCATTACCTTAAAGTATCATCAAGATTGGGTGAAAAAACATTTGCTGAGATTTCAGGAGATATTTAGTTTTTTGGAAGCTGGAGAAGCACTTTCAATGAAACTGATTTTCTTTAGTCTCTGCTTTGGACTACGTCAACAGCAAAACAAGCATAGAGATAAAACTTGGAACTTCTTTATTGTGCCAAGTTTCAAAGAGCTAGCACAATACCTGTTTGATTCAGAGTTCCATCTACATGTATCCATATAGGAGAATACAGAGTGAAACCTCAAAATGAAAACGGTTACTGCAAACGAACGGTTTAACCTAGAAAGAACGATATTTGGTGAGCCAAGTGGGACTGGTGTACTGATCTATACTTGCAAGTATCATCAAGATTGGGTGAAAAAATATTTGCTGAGATTTTAGGAGATTCGTAGTTTTTTAAAAGCTGGGCAAGCCCTTTCAATGAAAGTGATTTTCACCAGTCTCTGCTTTGGGCTACATAAATAGAAATCAAACCAAACGGAGAGAACTTCGAAGCACTTTATTGTGCCAAGTTTCAAAGAGCTAGCACAAACCGTGTTTGATTCAGAGTTCCAACTACATGTATCCATATAATAAAAAACAAAATGAAACCTCAAAATGAAAACGGTTACTGCAAACGAACTGTTTAACCTAGAAGAAAGAAATTTGGTGAGCCAAGTAGGACTGGTGTACTGATCATTACCTTAAAGTATCATCAAGATCGGGTGAAAAGACATTTGCTGAGATTTCAGGAGATTCTTAGTTTTTTGGAAGCTGGGGAAGCAATTTCAATGAAAGTGATTTTCACCAATCTCTGCTTTGGTCTACATCAACAGCAAACCAAAGATAGAGAGAGAACTTGGAACTACTTTATTGTGCCAAGTTTCAAAGAGCTAGCAAAAACCGTGTTTGATTTAGAGTTCCATCTACATGTATCCTTACAGGAGAAAACAGAGTGAAACCTCAAAATGAAAACGGTTACTGCAAACGAACGGTTTAAACTAGAAGAACGAAATTTGGTGAGCCAAATGGGACTGGTGTGCTGATCATTACCTGAAAGTATCATCAAGATTGGGTGAAAAAACATTTGCTGAGATTTCAGGAGATTTTAGTTTTTTGGAAGCTGGGCAAGCACTTTCAATGAAAGTTATTTTCCCCAGTCTCTGCTTTGGGCTACATCAACAGCAAAAGAAAGCACAGAGATAGAACTTGAAACTACTTTATTGTGCCAAGTTTCAAAGAGCTAGCACAAACCTTGTTTGATTTAGACTTCCAACTACATGTATCCATATAGGAGATAAAAGAGAAAAACCTCAAAATGAAAACGGTTACTGAAACCGAACGGTTCAACATAGAAGAACGAAATTTGGTGAGCCAAGTGGGACTGGTGTACTGATCATTACCTGAAAGTATCATCAAGATTGGCTGAAAAAACATTTGCTGAGATTTCAGGAGATTCGTAGTTTTTTGGAAGCTGGGCAAACCCTTTCAATAAAAGTTATTTTCGCTAGTCTCTGCTTTCGACTACATCAATAGCAAACCAACCATAGAGATAGAACTTGGAACTACTTTATTGTGCCAAGTTTCAATGAGCTAGTACAAACCGTGTTTGATTTAGAGTTCCAACTACATCTATACATATAAGAGAAAAAAGAGTGAAACCTCAAAATGAAAACAGTTACAGCAAACGAATGGTTTAACCTAGGAAAAAGAAATTTGGTGAGCCAAGAGGGACTGGTGTACTAATCATTACCTGAAAGTATCATCAAGATTGGGTGTAAAATATTTGCTGAGATTTTAGGAGATTCGTAGTTTTTTGGAAGCTGGTTAAGCACTTTCAATGAAAGTGATTGTCGCCAGTCTCTGCTTTGGCCTACATAAATAGAAATCAAACCATACAGAGAGAACTTGGAAGTACTTTATTGTGCCAAGTTTCAAAGAGCTATCACAAACCGTGTTTGATTTAGAGTTCCAACTACATCTATCCATATAGGAGAAAACAGAGTGAAACCTCAAAATGAAAATGGGTACTGCAAATGAACGGTGAAACCTAGAAGAACGAAATTTGGTGAGCCAAGTAAGACTGGTGTACTGATCACTACCTGAAAGTATCATCAAGATTTGGTGAAAAAACATTTCGTGAGATTTCAGGAGATTCGTAGTTTTTTGGAAGCTGGGGAACCACTTCAATGAAAGTGATATTCGCCAGTCTCTGCTTTGGGCTACATCAATAGCGAACCCAACAAAGAGATAGAACTTGGAACTACTTTTTTTGTGCCATGTTTCAAACAGCTAGCACAAACCGTGTTTGATTTAGAGTTCCAACTACATGTTTCCATACAGGAGAAAACAGAGTGAAACCTCAAAATGAAAACGGTTACTGCAAACGAACGGTTTAACCTAGAAGAACGAAATTTAATGAGCCAAATGGGACTGGTGTACTGATCATTACCTTAAAGTATCATCAAGATTGGGTGAAAAAACATTTGCTGAGATTTCAGGAGATATTTAGTTTTTTGGAAGCTGGAGAAGTACTTTCAATGAAACTGATTTTCGCCAGTCTCTGCTTTGGGCTACGTCAACAGCAAAACAAGCATAGAGATAAAACTTGGAACTACTTTATTGTGCCAAGTTTCAAAGAGCTAGCACAAACCCTGTTTGATTCAGAGTTCCATCTACATGTATCCATAATGGAGAAAACAGAGTGAAACCTCAAAATGAAAACGGTTACTGCAAACGAACGGTTTAACCTAGAAAAAATGATATTTGTTGAGCCAAGTGGGACTGGTGTACTGATCTATACTTGAAAGTATCATCAAGATTGGGTGAGAAAATATTTGCTGAGATTTTAGGAGATTCGTAGTTTTTTAAAACCTGGGCAAGCCCTTTCAATGAAAGTGATTTTCACCAGTCTCTGCTTTGGGCTACATAAATAGAAATCAAACCATACAGAGAGAACTTGGAAGCACTTTATTGTGCCAAGTTTCAAAGAGCTAGCACAAACCGTGTTTGATTTAGAGTTCCAACTACATGTATCCATATAAGAAAAAACAAAGTGAAACCTCAAAATGAAAACGGTTACTGCAAACGAACGGTTTAACCTAGAATAACAAAGTTTGTTGAGCCAAGTGGGATTGGTGTACTGATCATTACCTAAAAGTATCATCAAGATTTGGTGAAAAAACATTTTCTGAGATTTCAGGAGTTTTGTAGTTTTTTGGAAGGTGGGAAAGCCCTTTCAATATAAGTGATTTTCGTTAGTCTCTTATTGGGCTACATCAATAGCAAACAATCCATAGAAATAGAACTTGGAACTACTTTATTGTGCAAAATTTCAAAGAGCTAGCACAAACTGTGTTTGATTTAGAGTTCCAAGTACATCTATCCATATAGGAGAAAACAGAGTGAAACCTCAAAATGAAAACGGTTACTGGAAACGAATGGTTTCACCTAGAAGAATGAAATTTGGTGACCCAAGTTGGACTGGTATACTGATCATTACCTGAAAATATCATCAAGATTGGTTGAAAAAACATTTGCTGAGGTTTTAGGAGATTCTTAGTTTTTTGGAAGCTGGTTAAGCACTTTCAATGAAAGTGATTGTCGCCAGTCTCTGCTTTGGGCTATATCAATAGCAAACCCACCATAGAGATGGAACTTAGAAGTTTCTTTTTGTGCAAAGTTTCAAAGAGCTAGCACAAACCGTGTTTGATTTAGAGTTCCAACTACATCTATCCATATAGGAGAAAACAGAGTCAAACCTCAAAATGAAAACGGTTACTGCAAACGAACGGTTTAACCTAGAATAACAAAGTTTGTTGAGCCAAGTGGGACTGGTGTACTGATCATTACCTAAAAGTATCATCAAGATTTGGTGAAAAAACATTTTCTGAGATTTCAGGAGTTTTGTAGTTTTTTGGAAGGTGGGAAAGCCCTTTCAATATAAGTGATTTTCGGTAGTCTCTTATTGGGCTACATCAATAGCAAACAATCCATAGAAATAGAACTTGGAACTACTTTATTGTGCAAAGTTTCAAAGAGCTAGCACAAACTGTGTTTGATTTAGAGTTCCAAGTACATCTATCCATATAGGAGAAAACAGAGTGAAACCTCAAAATGAAAACGGTTACTGGAAACGAACGGTTTAACCTAGAAGAGCGAAATTTGGTGAGCCAAGTGAAACTGGTGTACTGATCATAACCTGAAAGTATCATCAAGATTGGGTGAAAAAACATTTGCTGAGATTTCAGGAGATTCGTAGTTTTTTTGGAAGCTGGGCAAGCCCTTTGAATGAATGTGATTTTCTCCAGTCTCTGCTTTGGGCTACATCAACAGCAAAAGAAACCATAGAGATAGAACTTTAAACTACTTTATTGTGCCAAATTTCAAAGAGCTAGCACAAACCTTGTTTGATTTAGAGTTCCAACTACATGTATCCATATAGGAGATAAAAGAGTAAAACCTCAAAATGAAAACGGTTACTGAAACTGAACGGTTCAACATAGAAGAACGAAATTTGGTGAGCCAAGTGGGACTGGTATACTGATCATTACCTAAAAGTAACATCAAGATTGGGTGAAAAAACATTTGCTGAGATTTCAGGAGTTTCTTAGTTTTTTGAAAGCTGGGGAAACACTTTCAATTTAAGTGAATTTCGCCAGTCTCTGCTTAGGGCTACATCAACAGCAAACCAACCATAGAGATATAACTTGGAACTACTTTATTGTGCTAAGTTTCAAAGACCTAGCCCAAACCGTCTTTGATTTAGAGTTCCATCTACATGTATTTATACAAGGGAAAACAGAGTGAAACCTCAAAATGAACACGGTTATTGCAAACGAACGGTTTAACCTAGAAGAACGAAATTTGGTGAGCCAAGTGGAAGTGGTGTATTGATCATTTCCTGAAAGTATCATCAAGATTGGGTAAAAAAACATTTGCTGAGATTTCAGGATTTATAGATTTTTGGATGCAGGGGAAGCACTTTCAATGAAAGTGATTTTCGCCAGTCTCTGCTTTGGGCTACATCAACAGCAAACCAACCATCTAGATAGAAATTGGAACTACTTTATTGTTCCAATTTTTAAAGAGCTAGCACAAACCATGTTTGATTCAGAGTTTTATCTACATGTATCCATATAGGAGAAAACACAGTGAAACCTCAAAATGAAAACAGTTACTGTAAACGAATGGTTTAATCTAGAAGAACGAATTTGGTGAGCCAAGTGGGAGTGGTGTAATGATCATTACCTGAAAGTATTATCAAGATTGGGTGAAAAAACATTTGCTGAGATTTCAGGAGATTCGTAGTTTTTTGGAGGCTGGGCAAGCCCTTTCAATGAAAGTGATTTTCCCCAGTCTCTGCTTTGGGCTACATCAACAACAAACCAACCATAGAGATAGAACTTGGTACTCCTTTATTGTGCCATGTTTCAAATAGCTAGCACAAACCTTGTTTGATATAGAGTTCCATCTACATGTATCCATATAGTAGAAAACAGAATGAAACCTCAAAATGAAAACGGTTACTGCAAACAAACGGTTTATCCTAGAAGAACGAAATTTGGTGAGCGAAGTGAGTGTGGTGAACTGATCATTACCTGAAAGTATCATCAAGATTGGGTGAAAAAACATTTGCTGATATTTCAGGAGATTCGTAGTTTTTCCGAAGCTGGGCAAGCCCTTTCAGTTAAAAAGATTTTCGCCAGTCTCTGCTTTGGGCTACATCAACAGTAAACCAATAATAGGGATAGAACATGGAACTACTTTATTGTGCCAAGTTTCAAAGAGCTAGCACAAACTGTGTTTGATATAGAGTTCCATCTACATGTATCCATATAGGGGAAAACAGAGTGAAACCTCAAAATGGAAACGGTTACGGTAAACGAACGGTTTAACGTAGAAGAACGAAATTTGGTGAGCCAAGTGGGACTGGTGTACTGATCATTACCGGAAAGTATGATCAAGATTGTGTGAAAAAACTTTTGCTGAGATTTCAGGAGATTCGTAGTTTTTTGGAAGCTGGGCAAGCCCTTTTAATGAAAGTGATTTTCGCCAGTCTCTGCTTTGGGCTACATAAACAGCAAACCCCCATAGACAAAGAACTGGGAACTAGTTTATTGTGTCAAGTTTAAAAGAGCTAGCACAAACCGTTATTGATTTATAGTTCCAATTACATGTATCCATATAGGAGAAAACAGAGTGAAACCTCAAAATGAAATCGGTTACTGAAAACGAACGGTTTAAACTAGAAGAACAAAATTTGGCGAGGGAATGAGTCTGGTGTACTGATCATTACCTGAAAGTATCATCAAGATTGTGTGAAAAAACATTTGTTGTTATTTTAGGAGATTCGTAGTTTTTTGGAAGCTGGGCAAGCCCTTTCAGTGAAAGTGATTTTCGCCAGTCTCTGCTTTGGGTTACATCAACAGCAAATCAATCATAGAGATAGAACTTGGAACTACTTTATTGTGCCAATTTTCATACAGCTAGCACAAACCGTATTTAATTTAGAGTTCCATCTACATGTATCCATATAGGACTAAACACAGTGAAACCTAAAAATGAACACGGTTACTGCAAACGAACGGTTTAACCTAGAAGAGGGAAATTTGGCGAGCAAAGTGAGTCTGGTGTACTGATCATTACCTGAAAGTATCACCAAGATCAGGTGAAAAAACATTTGCTGAGATTACAGGAGATTTGTAGGTTTTTGGAAGCTGGGCAAGCCCTTTCAATGAAAGTGATTTTTCGCCAGTCTCTGCTTTGGGCTACATCAACAGCAAAGAAACCATAGAGATAGAACTGGGAACTACTTTATTCTGCTATGTTTCAAAGAGCTAGCACACACCGAGTTTGATTTAGAGTTCCATCTACATGTATCCATATAGGAGAAAACAGAGTGAAACCTCAAAATGAAAAGGGTTACTGCAAACGAACGGTTTAACCTAGAAGAAGGAAATTTAATGAGCCAAGTGGGACTGTTGTACTGATCATAACCTGAAAGTATCATCAAGATTGGGTGAAAAAACATTTGCTGAGATTTCAGGAGATTCGTAGTTTTTTGGAAGCTGGGCAAGCCCTTTCAATGAAAGTGATTTTCGCCAGTCTCTGCTTTGTGCTACATAAACAGAAAACCACCATAGACAAAGAAGTTGGAACTACTTTATTGTTCCAAGTTTCAAAGAGCTAGCACAAAGCTTGTTTCATTTACAGTTCCATCTACATGTATCCACATAGGAGAAAACAGAGTGAAACCTCAAAATTAAAACGATTACTGCAAACGAACGGTTTAACATAGAAGAAGGAAATTTGGTGAGCCAAGTGGGACTGGTGTAGTGATTATTACCGGAAAGTATCATCAAGATTGGGTGAAAAAAGATTGTCTGAGATTTCAGGAGATTCCTAGTTTTTTGGAAGCTGGGGAAGGACATTCAATGAAAGTGATTTTCGCCAGACTCTGCTTTGGGCTACATCAACAGCAAACCAACCATAAAGATAGAACTTGGAACTCCTTTATTCTGCCAAGTTTCAAAGAGCTAGAACAAACCGTATTTGATTTAGAGTTCCATACATGTATCCATATAGGAGAAAACAGAGTGAATCCTCAAAATTAAAACGGTTTACTGCAAACGAACGATTTAACTTAGAAGAACGAAATTTGGTGAGCCAAGTGGGACTGATGTACTGATCATTACCTGAAAGTATCATCAAGATTGGATTAAAAACATTTGCTGAGATTTCAGGAGATCCGTAGTTTTATGGAAGCTGGGGTAGCACTTTCAATGAAAGTAATTTTCGCCAGTCTCTGCTTTTGGCTACATCAACAGTGAACAAACCGTAGAGATAGAACTTGGAACTACTTTATTGTGCCAAGTTTCAAAGAGCTAGCCCAAACCGTGTTTGATTTAGAGTTCGAAATACATGTATCCATATAGAAGAAAACACAGTGAAACCTCAAATTAAAAACGGTTACTGAAAACGAACGGTTTAACCTAGAAGAACGAAATTTGGTTAGCCACGAGGGACAGGTGTACTGATCATTACCTGAAATTGTCATTAAGATTGGGCGAAAAAACATTTGCTGAGATTTCAAGAGATTCATAGATTTTTGGAAGCCGGGCAAGCCCTTTCAATGAAAGTGATTTTCACCGATGTCTGCTTTGGGCTACATAAACAGCACACAAGCCACAGAGACAGAACTTGGAACTACTTTATTGTGCCAAGTTTCAAAGAACTAGGGCAAACCGTGTTTGATTTAGTGTTCCAACTACATGTATCCATATAGGAGAAAAATGAGTGAAACCTCAAAATGAAAACGGTTACTTCAAACGAACGGTTTAACCTAGAAGAACGAAATTTGGTGAGCCATGTGGGAATTGTGTACTGATCATTACCTGAAAGTATCATCAAGATTGGGTGAAAAGACATTTGCTGATATTTCAGGAGATTCGTAGTTTTTTGGAAGCTGGGCAAGCCCTTTCAATGAAAGTGATTTTCGCCAGTCTCTGCTTTGGGCTACATGAACAGCAAACCAACCATAGAGATAGAACTTAGAACTATTTTATTGTGCCAAGTTTCAACGAGATAGCAAAAACCGTGTTTGATTAAGAGTTTCATCTACATGTATTCTTATAAGAGAAAAAAGAGTGAAACCTCAAAAAGAAAACGGTTACTGCAAATGAACGGTTTAACCTAGAAGAACGAATTTTGGAGAGCCAAGTGGTACTGGTGTACTGATCATTACCTGAAAGTATCATCAAGATTGGGTGAAAAAACATTTGCTGAGATATCAGGAGATTCATAGTTTTTTGGAAGCTTGGCAAGCCCTTTCAATTTATGTAATTTTCGACAGTCTTTGCTTTGTGCTACATCAATAGCAAACAAACCATAGAGATAGAAATTGGAACTAGTTTACTGTGCCAAGTTTCAAAGAGCTAGCACAAACCGTGTTTGATTTAGAGTTCCAACTACATGTATCCATATAAGATAAAACACAGTGAAACCTAAAAATGCAAATGTTTAATGCAAACTAACGGTTTAACCTAGAAGAACGAAATTTGGTCAGCCAAGTGGGACTGGTGTACTGATCATTACCAGAAAGTATCAGCAAGATTGGGAGAAAAAACATTTGCTGAGATTTCAGGAGATTCGTAGTTTTTTGGAACCTGGACAAGCCCTTTCAATGAATTTGATTTTTGCCAGTCTCTGCTTTAGGCTACATCAACAGCAAACCAACCATAGAAATAGAACTTGGATATACTTTATAGTGCCAAGTTTCAAAGAGCTAGCACAAACCGTGTTTGGTTTAGAGTTCCATCTACATGTATCCATATAGGAGAAAACAGAGTGAAACCTCAAAATGAAAACGGTTACTGCAAACGAACGGTTTCACCTAGAAGAACGAAATTTGGTGAGCCAAGTGGGACTGGTGTACTGATCATTACCTGAAAGTATCATCAAGATTGAGTGAAAAAACATTTGCTGAAATTTAGGAGATTCTTAGTTTTTAGGAAGCTAGGCAAGCCGTTTTAATTAAAGTGATTTTCGCCAGTCTCTGCTTTGGGCTACATGAATAGCAAACCAACCATTGAGAAAGAACTTGGAAATACTTTATTGTGCCAAGTTTCAAAGAACTAGGGCAAACCGTGAATGATTTAGTGTTCCAACTACATGTATTCATATAGGAGAAAACAGAGTGAAACCTCAAAATGAAAACGGTTACTGCAAACGAACGGTTTAACCTAGAAGAACGAAATTCCGTGAGCCAAGCGTGACTGGTGTACTGATCATTACATGAAAGTAACACCAAGATTGGGTGAAAAAACTTTTGCTGAGATTTTAGGAGACTCCTAGTTTTTTGGAAGCTGGGGAAGCACTTTCAATTAAAGTGATTTTCGCCAGTCTCTGCTTTGGGCTACATGAACAGCACACCAACCACAGAGATAGAACTTGAAACTAATTTGTTTTGCAAAGTTTCAAAGACCTAGCACAAACCGTGTTTGATTTAGAGTTCCATCTACATGTATCCATATAGGAGAAAACGGAGTGAAACCTCAAAATGAAAACGGTTACTGCCAATGAACGGTTTAACCTAGAAGAAAAAAATTTGGTCAGCCAAGTGGGACTGGTGTACTGATCATGACCTGAAAGTATCATCAAGATTGGGTGAAAAAACATTTGCTGAGATTTCAGGATATTCGTAGTTTTTTGGAAGCTGGGCAAGCCCTTTCAATGAAAGAGATTTTCGCCAGTCTATGCTTTGGGCTACAACAACGGCAAAGGAAACATAGAAATAGAACTTGGAACTCCTTTACTGTGCTAACTTTCAAAGAGCTAGCACAAACCGTGTTTGATATAGAGTTCCATCTACATGTATCCATATAGGAGAAAACAGAGTAAAACCTCAAAATGAAAACGGTTACTGCAAACGAACGATTTAACCTAGAAGAAGGAAATTTGGTGAGCCAAGCCAGACTGGTGTACTGATCATTACCTGAAAGTATACTCAAGATTTGGTGAAAAAACTTTTGCTGATATTTCAGGAGATTCGTAGTTTTTTGGAAGCTGGGGAATCACTTTCAATGAAAGAGATTTTCGCCAGTATCTGCTTTGGGCTACATCAACACCAAATAATGCATAGAGATAGAACTTGGAACAACTTTATTGTGCCACGTTTCCAAGAGCTAGCACACCGTGTTTGATTTAGAGTTTTAAATACATGTATCCATATAGGAGAAAACAGAGTGAAACCTCAAAATGAAAACGGTTACTGCAAAGGAACTGTTTAACCTAGAAGAACGAAATTTTTTGAGCCAAGTGGGACTGGTGTACTGAAATTACCTGAAAGTATCATCAAGTTTGGGTGAAAAAACTTTTGCTGAAATTTTAGGACATTTGTAGATTTTGGAAGCTGGGCAAGCCCTTTCAATGAAAGTGATTTTAGCCAGTCTCTGCTTTGGGCTACATCAAGAGCAAAAAAACCATAGAGATATAACTTGGAGCTACTTTATTGTGCCAAGTTTCAACGAGCTAACACAAACCTTGATTGATTTAGAGTTCCAGCTACTTGTATCCCAATAGGAGAAAACAGAGTGAAACCTCAAAATGAAAACGGTTATTTCAAACGAACGGTTTAACGTACAAGAACGAAATTTGGTGAGCCAAGTGGGACTGGTGTACTGATCATTACCTGAAAGTATCATCAAGATTGGGTGAAAAAACATTTGCTGAGATTTTAGGAGACTCGTAGGTTTTTGGAAGCTGGGGAAGCATTTTTAATCAAAGTGATTTTCGGCAGTCTGCTTTGGGCTACATCAACAGCAAAGCAACCATAGAGATAGAACATAGAACTACTTTAATGTGCCAAGTTTCAAAGAGCTAGCACAAACCGTATTTGATTTAGAATTCAATCTACATGTATCCATATAAGAGAAAACAGAGTGAAACCTCAAAATGAAAACGGTTACTGCAAACGAACGGTTTACCCTAAAAGAACGAAATTTGGTGAGCCAAGTTGGACTGGTGTACTGATCATTACCTGAAAGTATCATCAAGATTGGGTGAAGAAACATTTGCTGAGATTTCAGGAGATTCGTAGTTTTTTGGAAGCTGTGGATGCACTTTCAATGAAAGTGATTTTCGCCAGTCTCTGTTTTGGGCTACATCAACAGCAAACCAACCATTGAGATAGAACTTGGAACTCCTTTATTGTGCCAAGTTTCAAAGAGCTAGCACAAACGGTGTTTGATTCAGAGTTCCATCTACATGTATCTATATAGGAGAAAAAAGTGAAACCTCAAAATAAAAACGGTTACTGCAAACGAAGGGTTTAACCTAGAGGAATGAAATTTGGTGAGCCAAGTGAGACAGGTGTACTGATCATTACCTGAAAGTATCATCAAGATTGGGTGAAAAAACATTTGCTGAAATTTCAGGAGATTTGTAGTTTTTTGGATGCTGGGCAAGCCCTTTCAATGAAAGTGATTTTCGCCATTCTCTGCTTTGTGCTACATCAATAGCAAACAAATCATAGAGATAGAACTTGGAACTACTTTATTATGCCAAGTTTCAAAGAGCTAGCACAAACCGTGTTTGATTTAGAGTTCCATCTACATGTATCTGTATAGGAGAAAAAAGAGTGAAATGGCAAAATGAAAACGGTTACTGCAAACGAACGGTTTGACCTAGGAGAACGAAATTTGGTGACCCAAGTGGGACTGGTGTACTGATAATTACCTGAAAGTATCATCAAGATTGGGTGAAAAAACATTTGCTGAGATTTAACAAGATTCATAGTTTTTTGGAAGCTGCGTAAGCACTTTCAATTAAAGTGATTTTCGCCAGTCTCTGCTTTGGGTTACATCAACAGCAAATCAACCACAGTGAGAGAACTTGGAACTGCTTTATTGTGCCAAGTTTTAAAGAGCTATCACAAACGGTGTTTGATTTATAGTTCCATCTACATGTATCCATATAGGAGAAAACAGAGTGAAACCTCAAAATGAAAACGGTTACTGCCAACGTACGGTTTAAACTAGAAGAACTAAATTTGATTAGCCATGTGGGAATGGTGTACTAATCATTACCTAAAACTATCATCAAGATAGGGTGAAAAAACATTTGCTGAGATTTCAGGAGATTCGTAGTTTTTTGAAAGCTGGGGAAGCACTTTCAATCAAAGTGATTTTCGTCATTCTCTTCTTTGGGCTACATCAACAGCACACAAACCATAGAGATAGAACTTGGAACTCCTTTATTGTGCAAAGTTTCAAGGAGCTAGCACAAACCTTGTTTGATTTAGAGTTCCATCTAGATGTATCTATATAGGAGAAAACAGAGTGAAACCTCAAAATGAAAACGGTTACTGCAAACGAACGGTTTAACCTAGAAGAACAAAATTTGGAGAGTCAAGTGGGACTGGTGTACTGATAATTACCTGAAAGTATCATCAAGATTGGGTCAAAAAACATTTGCTGAGATATCAAAATAATCGTAGTTTTTTGGAAGCTGGGCAAGCTCTTTCAATGAAAGTGATTTTCGCCAGTCTCTGCTTTTGGCTACATCAACAGCAAACCAACCATAGAGATAGAACTTGGATCTAATTTATTGTGCCAAGTTTCAAAGAGCTAGCACAAAAGGTGTTTGATTAAGAGTTCCATCTACATGTATCCATATAGGAGAAAACACAGAGAAACCTCAAAATGAAAACGGTTAGTGCAAATAAACGGTTTAAGCTAGAAGAACTAAATTTAGTGAGCCACGTGGGACTGGTGTATTAATCATTACCTGAAAGTATCATCAAGATTGGGTGAAAAAACATTTGCTTAGATTTCAGGAGATTCGTCGTTTTTTGGAAGCTGGGCAAGAACTTTCAATGAAAGTGATTTTTGCCACTCTCTGCCTTTGGCTACATCAACAGCAAAATAACCTTGAGATAGAACATGGAACTCCTTTATTGTGCCAAGTTTCAAAGAGCTAGTACAAACCGTGTTTGATTTAGGGTTCCAACTTCATGTATCCATATAGGAGAAAACAGAGTGAAACCTCAAAATGAAAACGGTTACTGCAAAAGAACGGTTTAACCTAGAAGAACGAAATTTGGTCAGCCAAGTGGGATTTTTGTACTGATCATTACCTGAAAGTATCATCACGATTGGGTGAAAAAACATTTGCTGAGATTTGAGGAGATTTGTAGTTTTTTTTTGGAAGATGGGCAGGCCCTTTCAATGAAAGTGATTTTTGCCAGTCTCTGCTTTGGGATACATCAACAGCAAACAAACCATAGATATAGAACTTGGAACTCTTTTATTGTGCCAAGTTTCAAAGAGCTAGCACAAACGGTGTTTGATTTAGAGTTCCATCTACATGTATCTATATAGGAGAAAACAGAGTGAAACCTCAAAATGAAAACGGTTACTGCAAACGCACGGTTTAACCTAGAAGAACAAAATTTGGAGAGTCAAGTGGGACTGGTGTACTGATCATTACCTGAAAGTATCATCAAGATTGGGTCAAAAAACATTTGCTGAGATATCAAAATATTCGTAGTTTTTTGGAAGCTGGGCAAGCGCTTTCAATAAAAGTGTTTTTCGCCAGTCTCTGCTTTGGGCTACATCAACAGCAAACTAACCATAGAGATAGAACTTGGAACTCCTTTATTGTGCCAAGTTTCAAAGAGGTAGCACAAACCGTGTTTGATTTAGAGTTCCATCTACATGGATCCATATAGGAGAAAACAGAGTGAAATCTCAAAATGGAAACGGTAAATGAAAACGAATGGTTTAACCTAGAAGAAGAAATTTGGTGAGCCAAGTGGGACTGGTGTACTGATCATTACCTGAAAGTATCATCAAGTTTTGGTGAAAAAACATTTGCTGAGATTTCAGGAGATATGTAGTTTTTTGGAAGCTGGGGAAGCACTTTCAATTAAAGTGATTTTTGCAACTCTCTGCTGTGGGCTACATCAACAGCCAACCAACCATAGAAATAGAACTTGGAACTACTTTTTTTGCAAAGTTTCAAAGAGCTAGCACAAACGTTGTTTGATTTAGAGTTCCATCTACATGTATCCATATAGGAGAAAACAGAGTGAAACCTCAAAAAGAAAACGGTTACTGAAAACGACGGAATAACTTAGAAAAACGTAATTTGGTGAGCCAAGTGGGACTGGTGTACTGATCATTACCTGAAAGTATCATCAAGATTGGGTGAAAAAACATTTGCTGAAATTTCAGGAGATTCGGAGTTTTTTGGAAGCTGGGGAAGCACTTTCAATGAACGTGATTTTCGCCAGTCTCTGCTTTGGACTACATCAACAGCAAACCAACTATAGAGATAGAACTTGTAACTCCTTTATTGTGCCAAGTTTCAAAGAGCTAGCACAAACCGTGTTTGATTTAGAGTACCATCTACATGTATCCATATAGGAGAAAACAGAGTGAAACCTCAAAATGAAAACGGTTACTGCAAACGAACGGTTTAAGCTAGAAGAACGAAATTTGATGAGCTAAGTGGGACTGGTGTACTGATCATTACCTGAAAGTATCATCAAGATTGGGTGAAAAAACATATGCTGATATTTCAGGAGATTCGTATTTTTTCGAAGCTGGGCAAGCCCTTTCAATGAAAATGAGTTTCGCCATTCTCTGCTTTCTCCTACATCAACAGCAAACCAACCATAGAGATAGAACTTGGAACTCCTTTATTGTGCCAAGTTTCAAAGAGGTAGCACAAACCGTGTTTGATTTAGAGTTCTACTTACATGTATCCATATAGAAGAAAAGAGAGTGAAATCTCAAAATGGAAACTGTTAATGCAAACGAACGGTTTAACCTAGAAAAACGTAATTTGGTGAGCCAAGTGAAACTGGTGTACTGATCATTATTTGAAAGTATCATCAAGATTGGGGGAAAAAACATTTGCTGAGATTTCAGGAGATTCGTAGTTTTTTGGAAGCTGAGGAAGCACTTTCAATGAAAGTGATTTTCGCCAGTCTCTGCTTTGGGATACATCAACAGCAAACCAACCATGAAGATAGAACTTGGAACTCCTTTATTGTGCCAAGTTTCAAAGAGCGAGCACAAACCATGTTTGATTTAGAGTTCCATCTACATGTATCCATATAGGAGAAAACAGAGTGAAACCTCACAATGAAAACGGTTACTGAAAATGAACGGTTTAAGCTAGAAGAACGAAATTTGGTGAGCCAAGTGGGACTGGTGTACTGATCATTATCTGAAAGTATCTTCTAGATTGGGTTAAAAAACATTTGCTGAGATTTCAGGAGATTCGTAGTTTTTTGGAAGATGGTGAAGCACTTTCAATTTAAGTGATTTTCGCCAGTCTCTGCTGTGTGGTACATCAACAGCAAACCTTCCATAGAGATAGAACTTGGAACTACTTTATTGTGCCAAGTTTGGAAGAGCTAGCACAATCTGTGTTTAATTTAGAGTTCCAACTACATGTATCCATATAGGAAAAATCTGAGTGAAACCTCAAAATGAAAACGGTTACTGCAATCGAACGGTTTAACCTCGAAGAACGAAATTTGGTGAGCCAAGTGGGACTCGTGTACTGATCATTACCTTAACGTACCATCAAGATTGGGTGAAATCATTTGCTGAGATTTCAGTAGATTTGTAGTTTTTTGGAAGCTGGGGTAGCACTTTCAATGAAAGTGATTTTCGCCAGTCTCTACTTTGGGCTACATCAACAGCAATCCAACCATAGAGAGAGAACTTGGAACTCCTTTATTGTGCCAAGTTTGAAAGAGCTAGCTGTCGCGACCCCCCTTTCCCACAAGGAAGACGCGACTCAGGAATCTTCTTTCAGCAGTTTTCAGGCCCTTGATATTTTTCTAATAATTCTTCTACTCCTCTCTCGGATGCCCCTCCCAGCCTTAATAAAGCACCTCGATCCCCAATGCAAAGCTGCCACGTGTACCCTTCTCACAGGGTGCTAGAAAATGACACGCCAACTTTCTCTGATAAGGAGCTGGGAACACGCCAACTCTCTTTGATATGGAGTTGTCCTTCACAGACCACAACGGAGCCAGCGCCATCATGTAATGTCGACCACAGTCCGCAGGAACGGCTCACCACAGCTCCCCCTTTTTGTTTCACTAAGACAATACTGGCGAGAGTAGAGGTCCTATTCCACTGTGCAAAAGTTGCTGCATAGTATGTGCCAGCCCCAGGGGGCGCCTTCCCCAGATCTGACACCATATCAGCCGACGCCTTTTTTCGTGGGGCGGGGCGGAGATATGTCAAACCCGCATGCAATATGACATGCTCCCCTTGAGGTCCCTCTTCTCAATGGATCACTCAAGTGCAGTGCCTTGCCTCGCATTCTGTATCGTGACGATGGTGAGTAAGAGGGAATAGCTGAGGTTGAAGTGTGGCCATGCAGAAGTACAACTACAAACAAGTTGGCAGCACCCTGAAAGAAAGGCACGGAATTTAAAGTGATAGATAAAGACCAGTGTGGAAACCCTTCTGTGTGCAATGGCAACAAGACCCGCAGAGTGCAAGGGCTTTCCAGCACTAAGAGAAAGACAAAAGAAGGACATGTCGTACCCAGTGTAATGTTATAATAACTTGGGGTGTAACGACCATGTCAAAGGCACTAGTGTAGAAACCCATCTGCGTGCAATGGTAGCAAGACCGGCAGAGTGCAAGGGCTTTCTGACACTAAGAGAATAATGAGGAAAGACATGTCAATCCCATTGTAATGTTATAATAACTTGGGGTGCAATGACCATGTCAAAAGTTTAGTGCTTAAGATGCGCAAGCCAGACCTGTGGCGAGTTTCCAGTTTTTAAAGCAGCAAGAGCTTGTATGATCATAGCCTTATCTTGAGCACTACGAGACTTAAGGCGACAGAGAAACCACAAACAGAGGAACATACCAAAACAACACAGTGCACCAAAAATGCCTACTCCCACCCACTCTTTAAAAAAGGAAAAAGTAGAAGATATCTAATTGGTGAATTGACCCAGAGTCACGGGATGGACACGGGTACTATTCAAGACAGCTATCTGGGTTAGTTGAGACTGGATCATGTCTTCCGCTTCCATGGACCAATTTCCGGCCAGATATCCACCAATGATGTGGGAAGCATTCCTGGAATCATTAAATCTGACAGAGGTTATGCATAAATGTGCACGTTGGTCAATGCAGCCTATAAGTACTAGGTCAGCCAATTCCTCCACCTGAGCTTGAAGAAAATCTACTTTTTGGTTGGTAGCTAAAATCCCTGACAAAATATGTTGATTAATTGCATTTTGCGATTAAAGTATAGTGGACGTTTGTTGAACAACTTGATTAATAGTGGCAGCAGTTTGTACTTGACTGGCCATGGCTACTCTGGCCATAACTGCTGCAGCAGCAGATGCCACCACCGCTGTCACTATAGCTGCCGTGATTCCAAAATCTCTGCGGACTCTAAGTAGCTCTACAATAGGAAATTTATTTGGATCCGCAGTGACTGGGATTGGGACAAAAGTTGGAATTTTCATAATTACTGCTACAGTCCAAGAACCATTTCAACACTCAGATAAGAAACAGGTAATAATAGAACAATCCAGCATCCCTGATGAGGTGTGATTAGCTAAAAGGAACAGGAACGGGGATTGGATACAGACCATTGTAGGAGGCAATGTGGCATAATGTAACAGAGAGTTGAACGAAACAGATGTAAGCCTATTACCTCGTTCACTCTCCTTAGTAGTGCCAGAAACATTAGCCAGCCAAATTTTGGCTCCTAGTAATTGAGCCAATGTGGAAATATCAGCTGAAGCCCCCTTCTCATTGGAAATGAGCCATTGAAACCAGGACCAACCTGTTCCTGTAGAGGAGTTGGCATTGTTGTTAAAGTTATAAACATATCTCTTCAGACGGGGGGAAAAGGAGAAACCTTTAGCAACTTGATGTTTCTCCCAAGAATGATCCTGACAAGGCGTAAATGTCGGGGGAAAACCAAAATTAGGGGTACAGTAAGGAGAGGCCTTGAAATGAGTGGCATAGCAAGTACTATTAGAAGAAGGAGGCATTGGGATTAATACCTCAGAGATAATAGCTAAAGTAGTTATGTTTAAAACAGAGCTAGTTGTGGGGCCCCTGAGCCTGATTGCTTCCCTGAAGCTACTTGGCTCAATACAGCACTGAGAATACTCCCTGAGACTCGACTGGACCGCAATGGGTCCTTCCAGTTAGTCAAATTTTTGGTCTTAAGGCTAATACAATTAGTGTTCCCAAGACTGAAACAAAAAACTCCTGTGAGATTAACTTGAGACTGATTAAAAATATTTTCCATGTCCCCTCTAGGAGAGGTACAAGGAGCAGACATCTCACATGAGGTAGAAAAAAGAGTGGGGAGGACACTAGAATTACTATGAACTGGCATTGGCATTGGCTATGCCCGTGCCACTGCCCACCACTGCATTGGTGCCATCTGTACCATTGGCACCAGCATCAGAGCCAGAGCACTCATCAGAATGAAGCTCCTCATCATGGGACTGTTGTGGCACCTCCTGCTGCTGGTTAGTAGATCTCGAGACTCTTCTTGTCAGGCGTTCAGGGATCCACAGCGGCTCCGTGCGATCCTGGGGAAAAACACATACAGATCCTCGTGCCCATGTCAGCACGGGATCAGGGTCGTTTCATTGGCCCGTAAGAACATCTTTCCACTTAACATAGCCAGTCACAGAGGGCTGAGGGGACACATGTCTATCGGCCGCAGAGCGGCCATGAATATCCAAATTCAAAAAATTAATGGTAAAAAGAGCTAAGGACAGGCGTTTTTAGGAGTGTGGTCAACTCCTATTCCCCCTTTTTGTTTTTCTAAGGTTTCTTTTAAGGTGCGGTGGGCACGTTCAACAATGTCTTGCCCTTGAGGATTGTAAGGCAACCCATGAGCAAGTTGTACTCCCATAGTAGAACAAAAAGATGTAAACTGTCTGTCTGTATAAGCAGATCCATTGTCAGTCTTAATGGATGTAGGTGCACCCCATGCTGCCCATGCCTCTAAGCAATGAGTAATAACATTACGAACCTTTTCTCCCGATAAAGCAGAAGCATGAATAATTTCAGAGTAAGTGTCAATAGAAACATGTACATATTTGAGGTTACCAAAGTTAGGCACGTGAGTTACGTCCATTTGTCAGACGACCAATGGCTTCAATCCTCGTGGGTTTACACCATAAGTAGGAGGATGAAGAAATGTGACACAATGGGGACATTGTAATACTATCTGACGAGCATCTGCTCTGGAGATGGAAAAACGTCTACGCAGTGTCATAGCATTGACATGAAAGTTGTGATGAAACAATTTAGTTTCTTTTAAGGAGGAGGCCAAGCATACCAATTGGCTTCTAGTTGCCGAGTCAGCACAGGCATTACCCTGTGATAACGGGCCAGGAAGAGAGGTGTGAGCCCGAATGTGCATTGGATAGAAAGGGGCAGTACGGCTACGGATAAGCTGTTGAAGCTGATTAAAGTAAGCAGACACAGTATGGGTGTCACTAATAGCTCCTACAGCCTCCAGAATTTTGAGCACCTGCACCACATAGATGGAGTTTGAAATGAGATTGAAAGGAAAAGAACACTGTTTAAAAACTTCAATGACAATTTGTAGTTCTACCCATTGTGGATTTCCAGGAGCAAATTGATGCTGGACAGGGGGAGAGTCATTAATCACATAAGCTCCCATTCCAGACTTAGAGCCATCAGTAAAAATGTTAACAGCCCCCGGAATTGGAGTGGGTGAAGTTACTTTAGGGAAAATGATAGGATGCTCTTTAACAAAATGGAGTAATGGATGAGAAGGGTAATGATTATCAATATCCCCTTGAAACGAGCAACATAGAATGGCCCAGTTGTCTAGAGTAGCACACAAAACATTAAGTTGAACTTTAGAATAGGGTATGATAAGAAGGTGCTTGTCCGAAAAATTGAATGCTCTGCTGAATCCCTCTAAGTGCTAACGCTGCAACAGCATCAGGATAGTATTCTAAAGATTTTCCTGGGGATACATTTGGGTGGATCCATAGTAAAGGCCCATCTTGTCACAGTACTCCAGTAGGCTGCCGCATAGTGGCAAGCACACATAACTGGAAAGGTTTATCACTCTGGAGCCTGCATAGAGTAGCATGTTGTATAGCTTCTACTT
Source organism: Ictidomys tridecemlineatus (assembly GCF_052094955.1). Taxonomy (NCBI): domain Eukaryota; kingdom Metazoa; phylum Chordata; class Mammalia; order Rodentia; family Sciuridae; genus Ictidomys; species Ictidomys tridecemlineatus. The sequence continues at coordinate 160,048 of NW_027522429.1, forward strand.
TTATAAGGGCCGCTCTGGCCTCTTTAGTGAGGGTACGAGGGGAAGTTAGATCTGGATCACCCTTAAGAATAGCATACAAAGGCTGGAGCACGATATTAGGAATATGTAAATAATCTCTTATGCAATTAATATCTCCCAACAGTTTTTGAAAATCATTTAAAGTTTGGAGATCTTGAGGTCTTATAGTAACTTTTTGTGGTTTTAACATGTCATATCTAATCGTCGCTCCCAAATACTGAATACAATCCCCTGTTTGAACCTTTTCAGGTGCAATATGTAATCCATACTGAGCTAACAACTTTACCAGGTCTTTATAGGCCTCATTAACTGACTGTTCTTATTTGGCTGCCAATAATACATCATCTATATAATGAATAATCTTGATGGAAGGATATTGTTGTCTGAGAGGTGTGAGTGCCTTCCCTACATACATCTGACAAATTGTAGGACTGTTAGACATTCCCTGTGGTAAAACGACCCACTCAAACCTTTGATCTGGTTCCTCGTGATTACAAGAGGGAAGGGTGAAGGCAAAACGCTGTGAGTCCTTAGGATGCAAAGGAATAGAAAAGAAACAGTCTTTAATGTCAATAGCAATGATATGTCAGCCCTGAGGAACAGAAGAAAGCAGCGGCAGCCCTCTTTGTTTGGGCGTGGAAACTTCGCCCTGAAACACCCCCGCCATATGGAGGCGGATCGGGAGGCTGTCCGTTCTTGAGCCTTTGCTTATCTCTGTTCCCTGTACCTAAACTCCCTAGCTGCCGAGACAGCGCCTCCAGCTCCTCCTCTTCATTATTTTTCACCTCTGACCCACTTTCGAATGGGGGCGTGCGCAGCACACTGAGATCTGGATACAGTCTCCTCCAGTTCTCCACGCCCCGCACACTCCCCTCTTCCTGAGACACTTCGCTCTCTGTTGTTTCTGATTTTTCTTTATGCAATTGTTCTAAAACCTCTTGCCCTTTAACGAGCGCTTTTTGGCATCTGCCATCCGTAAGGCAACTACGGACCATCTTCCAGAGGGGTATCACGCCGCCCTCTAGCATGCCCTGCTCACGAGCAAAGTCAAGGTCTTTGCCTAATTTATCCCAGCTGGGTGTAGTGAGGCTGCCTGAAAAGGCAAACCACGGTGCAGCTGTATCTACCCTCTGTAAAAATTTCTCTAAGATACTGCGTTTCACCTCCAGTCCCTTGGAACGTAAAAGGCCATCTAAGGCCAGAAGAAGTGAACTTGAAGTCAGGGCACCCGTGACGCAACACAAGAAAACACAGAAATCGAAAGTGAAAGTACACAAAACAAAACGAACATACACAGAAAGAGAACAAAAATTCAGAGTGCAATTGCTATAAGATGTAGCGCCCTCTCTTTACAGAGGAGCTTCCCGCTTTTTAACAGCGGGTCCCACGTTACCTGGGACTTACCGGTGCACCTCCCTGACTGCTGAAAGTTCTGGTTCCTGGGTGTTTCTTTGTTTTTCTCCCGGGTCTCGGCACCACTTGTCGCGACCCCCCTTGCCCGCAAGGAAGACGCGACACAGGAATCTTCTTTCAGCAGTTTATTCAGGCCCTTGATATTCTTCTATAATTCTTCTACTCCTCTCTAGGATGCCCCTCCCAGCCTTAATAAAGCACCGCGAACTCCAAAGCAAAGCTGCCACGTGTATCCTTCTCACAGGGTGCTAGAAAATGACACACCAACTTTCTCTGATAAAGAGCTGGGAACAAGCCAACTCTCTTTGATATGGAGTTGTCCTTCACAGACCACAACGGAGCAAGCGGCATCATGTAATGGCGACCACAGTCCGCCGGAACGGCTCACCACAGCTAGAACAAACCGTGTTTGATTTAGAGTTCCATCTATATGTATCCATATACGAGAAAACAGATTGAAACCTCAAAATGAAAACGGTTACTGCAAACGAACGGTTTAACCTAGAAGAACGAAATTTTGTGAGCCAAGTGAAATTTGTGTACTGATCATTACCTGAAAGTATCATCCAGATTGGGTGAAAAAACACTTGCTGAAATTTCAGGAGATTCGTAGTTTTCTGGAAGCATGGCAAGCCCTTTTAATGAAAGTGATTTTCGCCAGCCTCTGCTTTGGGCTATATCAACATAAAACAAACCATATAGATAGAACTTGGAACTACTTTATTGTGCCAAGTTTCAAAGACCTAGCAAAAACCGTGTTTGATTTAGAGTTCCATCTACATGTATCCATATAGTAGAAAACAGAGTGAAACCTCAAAATGAAAACGGTTACTGCAAACGAAAGGTTTAACCTAGAAGAACACAATTTGGTGAGCCAAGTGGGACTGGTGTACTGATCATTACCTGAAAGTATCAGCAAGATTGGGTGAAAAAACATTAGCTGAGATTTCAGGAGATTCGTAGTTTTTTGGAACCTGGACAAGCCCTTACAATGAAAGTTATTTTCGCCAGTCTCTGCTTTGGGCTACATCAACAGCAAACAAACCACAGAGATAGAACTTGAAACTACTTTATTGTGCCAAGTTTCAAACAGCTAGCACAAAATGTTTTTGATTTAGAGTTCCATTTACATGTATCCATATAGGAGAAAATAGAGTGAAACCTCAAAATGAAAACGGTTACTGAAAATGAACGGTTTAAGCTAGAAGAACGAAATTTGGTGAGCCAAGTGGGACCAGTGTACTAATCATTACCTGAAAGTATCATCAAGATTGGGTGAAAAAACATTTACTGAGATTTCAAAAGATTCGTAGTTTTTTGGAAGATGGGGAAGCACATTCAATTTAAGTGATTTTCGCCATTCTCTGCTGTGGGCTACATCAACAGCAAACCAACAATAGAGATAGAACTTGGAACTACATTATTGTGCCAAGTTTCAAAGAGCTAGCACTAACCGTGTTTGATTTACAGTTCCAACTACATGTATCCATTTAGGAGAAAAATGAATGAAACCTCAAAATTAAAAGGGTTACAGCAAACGAACGGATTAATCTCGAAGAACGAAATTTGGTGAGCCAAGTGCGACTGGTGTACTGATCATTACCTGAAAGTATCATCAATATTGGGTGAAAAACATTTGCTGAGATTTCAGGAGATTTGTAGTTTTTTGGAAGCATGGCAAGCCCGTTCAATGAAAGTGATTTTCGCCAGTCTCTGCTTTGGGCTACATCAAGAGAAAACAAACCAGAGAGATAGAACTTGGAACTACATTATTGTGCCAAGTTTCAAAGAGCTAGCACTAACCGTGTTTGATTTACAGTTCCAACTACATGTATCCATTTAGGAGAAAACTGAGTGAAAACTCAAAATTAAAATGGTTACTGCAAACGAACGGTTTAACCTAGAAGAACGAAATTTTGGTTAGCCAAGTGGGACTGGTGTACTGATCACTACCTGAAAGAATCATCAATATTTGGTCAAAAAACATTTGCTGATATTTCAGGAGATTCGTAGTTTTTTGGAAGCTGGGCAAACCCTTTAAATGAAAGTGATTTTCGCCAGTCTCTGCTTTGGGCTACATCAATAGCAAACAAACCATAGAGATAGAATATGGAACTACTTTATTGTGCCAAGTTTCAAAGAGCTAGCAAAAACCGTGTTTCATTTAGAGTTCCAACTACATGTATCCATATAGGAGAAAACAGAGTGAAACCTCAAAATGAAAACGCTTACTGCAAACGAACGGTTTAACCTAGAAGAACGAAATTTGGTGAGCCATGTGCGACTCGTGTCCTGATTATTACCTGAAAGTATCATCAAGATTGGGTGAAAAAACTTTTGCTGAGATTTCAGGAGATTCGTAGTTTTTTGGATGCTGGGGAAGCACTTTCAATGAAAGTGAGTTTCGCCTGTCTCTGCTTTGGCCTACATCAACAACAAACCAACCATAGAGATAGAACTTGGAACTCATTTATTGTGCCAAGATTCAAAGAGCTAGAACAAACGGTGTTTGATTTAGAGTTCCATCTACATGTATCCGTATAGGAGAAAACAGAGTGAAACCTCAAAATGAAAACAGTTACTGCAAACGAACGGTTTAACCTAGCAGAACAAAATTTGGAGAGCCAAGTGCGACTTGGGTGTGATCATTACCTGAAAGTATCATCACGAATGAGTGAAAAAACTTTCGCTGAGATTTCAGGAGATCCGTAGTTTTTTGGAAGCCTGGCAAGCCCTATCAATTAAAGTGATTTTCCCCAGTCTCTGCTTTGGGCTACATCAACAGCAAACAAGCCATAGAGATAGAACTTGGAACTCCTTTATTGTGCCAAGTTTCAAAGAGCTAGCACAAACGGTGTTTGATTTAGAGTTCCATCTACATGTATCCATATAGGAGAAAACAGAGTGACACCTCAAAATGTAAACGGATACTGCAAAAGAACGGTTTAACCGAGAAGAACGAAATTTTGTGAGCCAAGTGGGACTGGTGTACTGATCATTACCTGAAAGTATCATCAAGATTGGGTGAAAAAACTATTGCTGAGATTTCAGGAGATTCGTAGTTTTATGGATGCTGAGGAAGCACTTTCAATGAAAGTGATTTTCGCCAGTCTCTGCTTTGGCCTACATCAACAGCCACTAAACCATAGAGAGAGAACTTGGAACGTTTTTATTGTGCTAAGCTTTAAAAAGCTAGCACAAAAGGTGTTTGATTTAGAGTTCCATCTACATGTATCTATATAGGAGAAAAAAGAGTGAAACCTCAAAATGAAAACGGTTACTGCAAACGAACGGTTTAACCTAGAAGAACAAAATTTGGTGAGCCAAGTTGGACTGGTGTACTGATCATTACCTGAAAGTATCGTCAAGATTGGGTGAAAACACATTTGCTGAGATTTAAGGAGATTCGTAGTTTTTTGGAAGCTGGGCAAGCCCTTTCAATGAAAGTTTTTTTCACCAGTCTCTGCTTTGGGCTACATCAATAGCGAACAAACCATAGAGATAGAACTGGGAACTACTTTATTGTGCCACGTTTCAAAGAGCTAGCACAAACCGTTTTTGATTTACAGTTCCATGTACATGTATCCGTGTACGAGAAAACAGAGTGAGACCTCAAAATGAAAACGGTTACTACAAACGAACGGTTTATCCTAGAAGAGCGAAATTTAGTGAGCCTCGTGGGAATGGTTTCCTGATCATTACCTGAAAGTATCATCAAGATTGGGTGAAAAAACATTTGCTGAGATTTCAGGAGATTCGTAGTTTTTTGGAAGCTGGGGAAGCACTTTCAATGAAAGTGACTTTTGCCAGTCTCTGCTTTGGGCTACATCAACAGCCAACAAACCATAGAAATAGAACTTGGAACTTTTTTGTTGTGCTAAGTTTCAAAGAGCTAGCACAAAAGGTGTTTGATTTAGAGTTCAATCTACATGTATCCATAGAGGAGAAAACAGAGTGAAACCTCTAAATGAAAACGGTTACTGCAAATGAAGAATTTAGCCTAGAAGAACAAAATTTGGTGAGCAAGTTGGAACTGGTGTACTCATCATTACCTGAAAGTATCATGAAGATTGGGTGAAGAAACATTTGCTGAGATTTCAGGAGATTCGTAGTTTCTTGTAAGCTGTGCAAGCCCTTTCAATAAAAGTGATTTCGCCAGTCTCTTCTTTGGGCTACATCAATATCAAACACACCATAGAGATAGAACTTGGAACTACTTTATTGTGCCAAGTTTCAAAGTGCTAGCACAAAAGGTGATTGATTTAGAGTTCCATCTACATGTATCCATATACTTGAAAACAGAGTGAAAACTCAAAATGTAAACGGTTACTGCAAACGAACCGTTTAACCGAGTAGAACGAAATTGGTGAGCCAAGTTGAATGGTGTACTGATCATTACCTGAAAGTATCATCAATATTGGGTGAAGAAACATTTGCTGAGATATCAGGAGATTCGTAGTTTTTTGGAAGCTGGGGAAGCACATACAATGAAAGTGATTTTCGCCAGTCACTTCTTTAGGCTACATCAACAGCCACCAAACAATAGAGATAGAACTTGGAACGTTTTATTGTGCTAAGCTTCAAAGAGCTAGCACAAAAAGTGTTTGATTTAGAGTTCCATCTACATGTATCCATATAGGAGAAAACAGAGTGAAACCTCTAAATGAAAATGGTTACTGCAAATGAACGGTTTAACCTAGAAGAACCAAATTTGGTGAACCAAGTGGGACTGGTGTACTGTTCATTACCTAAAAGTATCATCAAGATTGGGTGAAAAAACATTTGCTGAGATTTCAGGAGATTCGTAGTTTTTTGGAAGCTGGGCAAGCCCTTTTAATGAAAATGATTTTCGCCAGTCTCTGCTTTGGGCTACATCAACAGCAAAGTAACGATAGAGATAGAACTTGGAACTAATTTGTTGTGCCAAGTTTCAAAGAGCTAGCACAAACCGTGTTTGATTTAGAGTTCCAACTACATGTATCCATATAGGAGAAAACACAGTGAAACCTCAAAATGAAAACGGTTTACTGCAAACGAACGGTTTAACCTAGAAGAACGAAATTTAATGAGCCAAGTGGGACTGGTGTACTGATCATTACCAGAAAATATCATGAAGATTGGGTGAAAAAACATTTGCTAAGATTTCAGGAGATTCGTAGTTTTTTAGAAGCTGGAGAAGAACATTCAATGAAAGTGATTGTCGCCAGTCTTTACTTTTGACTGGTGTACTGATCATTAACTGAAAGGATCATCAAGATTGGGTGAAGAAACATTTGCTGAGATTTCAGGAGATTCGTAGTTTCTTGGAAGCTGGGAAAGCCCTTTCAATGAAAGTGATTTTCGCCAGTCTCTTCTTTGGGCTACATCAATAGCAAACAAACCATAGAGATAGAACTGGGAACTACTTTATTGTGCCAAGTTTCAAAGAGCTAGCACAAACCGTGTTTTATTTAGAGTTCCAAATACATGTATCCATGTAGGAGAAAACAGAGTGAAACCTCAAAATGAAAACAATTACTGCAAACGAACGGTTTTACCTAAAAGAACGAAATTTGGTGAGCCAACTGGGACTGGTGTACTGATCATAACCTAAAAGTATTATAAAGATTGGGTTAAAAAACTTTTGCTGAGATTTCAGGAGATTCGTAGTTTTATGGAAGCTGGGGAAGCAAATTCAATGAAAGTGATTTTCGCCAGTCTCTGCTTTGGGGTACATCAACAGCCACCAAACAATAGAGATAGAACTTGGAACGTTTCATTGTGCTAAGCTTCAAAGAGCTAGCACAAAAGGTGTTTGATTTACAGTTCCATCTACATGTATCCATATAGGAGAAAACAGAGTGAAAACTGTAAAAGAAAACGGTTACTGCAAACGAACGGTTTAACCTAGAAGAATGAAATTTGGTGAGCCAAGTGGGACTGGTGTACTGATCATTACCTGAAAGTATCATCAAGATTGGGTGAAAAAACATTTGCTGAGATTTCAGGAGATTCGTAGTTTTTTGGAAGCTAGGCAAACACTTTTAATGAAAGTGATTTTCCCCAGTCTCTGCTTTGGGCTACATCAAGAGCAAATCAACCATAGAGATAGAACTTGAAACTCCTTTATTGTGCCAAGTTTCAAAGAGCTAGCTCAAAGCGTGTTTGATTTAGTGTTCTAACTATATGTATCCGTATAGGAGAAAACATAGTGAAACCTCAAAATAAAAACGGTTACTGCAAACGAACTGTTTAACCTAGAAGAACAAAATTTGGTGAGTCAAGTGGGACTGGTGTACTGATCGTTAGCTGAAAGTATCATCAAGATTGAGTGAAAAAACATTTGCTGAAATTTCAGGAGATTCGTAGTTTTTTAAAAGCTGGGCAAGCCATTTCAATGAAAGTGATTTTCGCCAGTCTCTGCTTTGGGCTAAATCAACAGCAAACCAATCATAGAGATAGAACTACGAACTTCTTTATTGTGCCTAGTTTCAAAGAGCTAGCACAAACCATGTTTGATTTAGAGTTCCATCTACATGTATCCATATAGGAGAAAACAGAGTGAAACCTCTAAATGAAAACGGTTACTGCAAACGAACGGTTTAACCTAGAAGAAAGAAATTTGGTGAGCCAAGTGAGACTCATGTACTGATCATTACCTGAAAGTTTCATCAAGATTGGGAGAAAAATCATTTGCTGATATTTCTGGAGATTCGTAGTTTTTTAAAAGCTGGGCAAGCCGTTTCAATTAAAGTGATTTTCGCCAGTCTCTGCTTTTGGCTACATCAATAGCAAACAAACTATAGAGATAGAACTTGGAACTACTTTATTGTGCCAAGTTTCAGAATGCTAGCACAAACCGTGTTTGATTTAGAGTTCCATCTACATGTATCCATATAGGAGAAAACAGAGTGAAACCTCAAAATGAAAATGGTTACTGCAATCGAACGGTTTAACCTAGAAGAACGAAATTTGGTGAGCCAAGTGCGACTGTTGTATTGATCATTACATGAAAGTATCATCAAGATTGGATGAAAAAACATTTGTTGAGATTTCAGGAGATTCGTAGTTTTTTGGAAGCTGGGGAAGCAATTTCAATAAAAGTGATTTTTGCCAGACTCTGCTTTGGGCTACATCAACAGCAAACCAACATAGAGATAGAACTTGGAACTTTCTTATTGTGCCATGTTTCAAAAAGCTAGCACAAACGGTGTTTGATTTAAAGTTCCATCTACATGTATCCATATAGGAGAAAACAGTGTGAAACCTCAAAATGAAAACGGTTACTGCAAACGAACGGTTTAACCTAGAAGAACAAAATTTGGTGAGCCAAGTTGGCCTGGTGTACTGATAATTACCTGAAAGTATCATCAAGATTGGGTGAAAAAACATTTGCTGAGATTTCAGGAGATTCGTAGTTTTTTGGAAGCTGGGGAAGCACTTTAATTGAAAGTGATTTTCACCAGTCTCTGCTTTGGGCTACATCAACAGCAAACACACCATATAGATAGAACTTAGAACTACTTTATTATGCCAAGTTTCTAAGAGCTAGCACAAATCGTGTTTGATTTAGAGTTCCAACTACATGTACCCATGTAGGAGAAAACAGAGTGAAACCTCTAAATTAAAACGGTTACTGCAAACGAACGGTTTAACCTAGAAGAACGAAATTTGGTGAGCCAAGTGGGACTGGTTTCCGGAAAAGTAGGAGAAAGTATCATCAAGATTTGGTGAAAAAATATTTGCTGAGATTTCAGGTGATTCGTAGTTTTTTAGAAGCTGGGGAAGCACTTTCAATGAAAGAGATTTTGGCCAGTCTCTGCTTTGGGCTACATCAACAGCCAACAAACCATAGAGATAGAACCTGGAACTTTTTTATTGTGCTAAGTTTCAAAGAGCTAGCACAAAAGGTGTTTGATTTAGAGTTCCATCTACATGTATCCATGTAGGAGAAAACAGAGTGAAACCTCAAAATGAAAACGGTTATTGCAAACGAACGGTTTAACCTAGAAGAACAAAATTTCTTGAGCCAAGTGGGACTGGTGTACTCATCATTACCTGAAAGGATCATCAAGATTGGGTGAAGAAACATTTGCTGAGATTTCAGGAGATTCTTAGTTTCTGGGAAGCTGGGGAAGCACATACAATGAAAGTGATTTTCACCAGTCTCTTCTTTAGGCTACATCAACAGCCACCAAACAATAGAGATAGAACTTGGAACGTTTTATTGTGCTAAGCTTCAAAGAGATAGCACAAACCGTTTTTGATTTAGAGTTCCATCTACATGTATCCATATAGGAGAAAACAGAGTGAAACCTCTAAATGAAAACAATTACTGCAAACGAACGGTTTGACCTAGAAGAACGAAATTTGGTGAGCCAAGTGGGACTGGTGTACTGATCATTACCTGAAAGAATCATCAAGATTGGGTGAAAAAACATTTGCTGAGATTTCAGGAGATTCATAGTTTTTTGGAAGCTGGGGAAGCACTTTAAATGGAAGTGATTTTCGCCAGTGATTGCTTTGGACTACATCAACAGCAAACCAACCATAGAGAAAGAACTTGGAATTAATTTACTATGAAAAGTTTCAAGAGCTAGCACAAACCGTGTTTGATTTAGAGTTCCAACTACATGTATCCATGTAGGAGAAAACAGACTGAAACCTCTAAATGAAAACGGTTACTGCAAACGAACGGTTTAACCTAGAAGAACGAAATTTGGTGAGCCAAGTGGGGCTGGTGTACTGATCATTACCTGAAAGTATCATCAAGATTGGGTAAAAAAACATTTGCTGAGATTTCAGGAGATTCGTAATTTTTTGGAAGCTGGGGAAGCACTTTCAATGAAAGTGATTTTTGCCAGTCTCTTCTTTGGGCTACATCAACAGCCACTAAACCATAGAGATAGAACTTGGAACTACTTTATTTTGCCAAGTTTCAAAGAGCTAGCACAAACCGTGTTTGATTTAGAGTTCCAACTATATGTATCCATATAGGAGAAAACAGAGTGAAACCTCAAAATGAAAACGGTTACTGAAAAAGAACGGTTTAACCTAGAAGAACAAAATTTGGTGAGCAAAGTGGGACTGGTGTACTGATCATTACCTGAAAGTATCATCAAGATTGGGTGAAAAAGCATTTGCTGAGATTTCAGGAGATTCGTGGTTTTTTGAAAGGTGGGGAAGCAGTTTCAATTAAAGTGATTTTCGCAAGTCTCTGCTAAATTCTACAGCAACAGCAAACCGACCATAGAGAGAGAACTTTTAATTTTCTTATTGTGCCACGTTTCAAAGAGCTAGCACAAACCGTGTTTGATTTAGAGTTCCATCTACATGTATCTATATAGGAGAAAACAGAGTGAAACCTCAAAATGAAAACGGTTACTACAAAAGAACGGTTTAACCTAGAAGAACGAAATTTGGTGAGCCAAAAAACACTGGTCTACTGATCATTACCTGAAAGTATCATCAAGATTAGGTGAAAAAACATTTGCTGAGACTTCAGGAGATTCGTAGTTTTTTGGAAGCTGGGCAAGCCCTTTCAATGAAAGTGATTTTCGCCAGTCTCTGCTTTGGGCTACATCAATAGCAAACAACCCATAGAGATAGAACTTGAAACTAATTTATTGTGCCATGATTCAAAGAGCTACAACAACCCGTGTTTGATTTAGAGTTCCAAATACCTGTATCCATATAGGAGAAAACAGAGTGAATCCTAAAAAAAACAAAAATGGTTACTGCAAACAAACGGTTTAACCTAGAAGAACGAAAGTTTGGTGAGCCAAGTGGGACTTGTGTACTGATCATTACCTAAAATTATCATCAAGATTGGATGAAAAAACTTTTGCTGAGATTTCAGGAGATTCGCAGTTTTTTTGAAGAAGGGGAAGCCCTTTCAATGAAAGTGATATTCGCCAGTCTCTGCTTTGGGCTACATCAACAGAAAAAAAAAAACCATAGAGATAGAACTTGGAAGTACTTTATTGTGCAAAGTTTCAAAGACCTAGCACAAACCGTGTTAGATTTAGAGTTCCATCTACATGTATCCATATACGAGAAAACAGAGTGAAACCTCAAAATGAAAACGGTTACAGCAAACGCACGGTTTAACCTAGAAGAAGGAAATTTGGTGAGCCAAGTGGGATTGGTGTACTGATCATTACCTTAAAGAATCATGAAGATTGGGTGAAAAAGTATTTGTTGAGATTTCAGGAGATTCGTAGTTTTTTGGAAGCTGGGCAAGCCTTTTCAATGCAAGTGATTTTTGGCCAGTCTCTGCTTTGGGTTACACCAATACGAAACCAACCCTAGAGATAGAACTTGAAACTCCTTTATTGTGCAAAGTTTCAAAGAGCTAACACAAACCGGGTTTTATTTAAAGTTCCAACTACATGTATCCATATAGGAGAAAACAGAGTGGAACCTCAAAATGAGAACGGTTACTGGAAAAAAAAAAACGTTTTACCTAGAAGACGAAATTTGGCGAGCCAAGTGGGAATGGTGTACTGATCATTACCTGAAAGTATCATCAAGATTGAGTGAAAAAACATTCTCTGAGATTTCAGGAGATTCATAGTTTTTGGAAGCTGGGAAAGCCCTTTCAATGAAAGTGATTTTCGCCAGTCTCTGCTTTGGGCTACATCAACCACAAAGAAACCATAGAGATAGAACTTGGAACTACTTTATTATACAATGTTTCAAAGACGTAGCACAAACCGTATTTGATTTAGAGTTCCACTACATGTATCCATATATGAGAAAACAGAGTGAAACCTCAAAATGAAATCAGTTACTGCAAACGAACAGTTTAACCTAGAAGAACGAAAATTTGGTGAGCCAAGTGGGACTTGTGTAATGATCATTACCTGAAGGTATCATCAAGATTGGGTCAAAAAACATTTCCTGAGATTTCAGGAGATTCGTAGTTTTTTGGAAGATGGGGAAGCACTTTCAATTAAAGTGATTTTCGCCAGTCTCTGCTTAGGTCTACATCAACAGCAACCAACCATAGAGATAGAACTTGGAACTACTTTATTGTGCCAAGTTCATAGAGCTAGCACAAACGGAGTTTTATTTATAGTTCCATCTACTTGTATCGATATAGGAGAAACAGTGTGAAACCTCAAAATGAAAACGGTTTCTGCAAACGAACGTTTTAAACTAGAAGAAGGAAATTTTTTGGGCCAAGTGGGACTGGTGTACTGATCATTACCTGAAAGTATCATCAAGATTGGGTGAAAAAACATTTGCTGAGATTTCAAGAGATTCGTAGTTTTTTGGAAGCTGGGCAAGCCATTCAATGAAAGTTATTTTCCCTAGTCTCTGCTTTCGACTATATAAATCGCAAACCAACAATAGAGATAGAACTTAGAACTACGTTATTGTGCCAAGATTCAAAGAGCTAGTACAAACCCTGTTTGATTTAGAGTTCCAACTACATCTATCCATATAAGAGAATAAAGAGTGAAACCTCAAAATGAAAACGGTTACTGCAAAAGAATGGTTTAACCTAGTAGAACCAAATTTGGTGAGCCAAGTGGGACTGGTGTACTCATCATTACCTGAAAGTATCATCAAGATTTGGTGAAAAAACATTTGCAGAGATTTCAGGAGATTCGTAGTTTTTTGGAAGCTGGGCAAGCCCTTTCAATGAAAGTGATTTTCGCCAGTCTCTGCTTTGGGCTACATCAATAGCAAACAAACCATAGAGATATTCTTGGAACTACTTTTTTGTGGAAAGTTTCAAAGAGCTAGCACAAACCGTGTTTGATTTAGAGTTCCAACTACATGTATCCATATAGGAGAAAACAGAGTGAAACCTCAAAATGAAAACAGTTTCTGCAAACGAACGGTTTATCCTAGAAGAACATAATTTGGTGAGCCAAGTTGGACTGGTGTACTGATCATTACCTGAAAGTATCATCAAGATTGGGTAAAAAAAACATTTCCTGAGATTTCAGGAGATTCGTAGTTTTTTGGAAGCTCGGCAAGCCCTTTCAATGAAAGTGATTTTCACCAGTCTCTGCTATAGGCTACATCAACAGCAAACCAACCATAGAGATAGAACTCGGAACTCCTTTATTGTGCCAAGTTTCAAAGAGGTAGCACAATTGCTGTTTGATTTAGAGTTCCATCTTATGTATCCATATAGGAGAAAACAGAGTGAAACCTCAAAATGAAAACGGTTACTGCAAACGAACGGTTAAACCTAGATGAACGAAATTTGGTGAGCCAAGTGAGAATCCTGTAGTGATCATTACCTGAAAGTATCATGAAGACTGGGTGAAAAAACTTTTGCTGAGATTTCAGGAGATTGGTAGTTTTTTGGAAGCTGGGCAAGCCCTAGCAATGAAAGTGATTTTCGCCAGTCTCTGCTTTGGGCTACATCAATAGCAAACAAACCATAGAGATAGAACGTGGAACTACTTTATTGTGCCAAATTTCAAAGAGCTAGCACAAACCGTGTTTGATTTAGAGTTCCAACTACATGTATCCATATAGGAGAAAACAGAGTGAAACCTCAAAATGAAAACGGTTACTGCAAACAAAGGGTTCAACCTACAAAAACGAAATTTGGTGAGCCAAGTGGTGTACTGATCATTACCTGAAAGTATCATCAAGATTGGGTGAAAAAACGTTTGCTGAGATTTCAGGAGATTCGTAGTTTTTTGGAAGCTGGGCAAGCCCATTCAATGTAAGTGATTTTCTCCAGTCTCTGCTTTGGACTACATCAACAGCAAAGAAACCATAGAGATAGAACTTGGAACTACTTTATTGTGCCAAGTTTCAAAGAGCTAGCACAAATGGTGTTTGATTTAGAGTTCCATCTACATGTATCCATATAGGAGAAAACAGAGTGAAACCTCAAAATGAAAACGGTTACTGCAAACAAACGGTTTAACCTAGAAGAACGAAATTTGGTGATCCAAGTGGAACTGGTATACTGATCATGACCTGAAAGTATCATCAAGATTGGGTGAAAAAACATTTGCTGAGTTTTCAGGAGATTCCTAGTTTTCTGGAAGCAAGGGAAGCACTTTCAATGAAAGTGATTTTTGCCAGTCTCTGCTTTGGGCTACATCAATAGCAAACAAACCATAGAGATAGAAATTAGAACTACTTTATTGTGCCAAGTTTCAAAGAGCTAGCACAAAACGTGTTTGATTTAGAGTTTCATCTGGTTGTATCCATATAGGAGAAAACAGAGTGAAACCTCAAAATGAACACTGATAGCAAACGAAGGGTTTAACCTAGAAGAACAAAATTGGTGAGCCAAGTGGGACTGGCGTACTGATCATTACCTGAAAGTATCATCAAGATCGGGTGAAAAAACATTTGCTGAGATTTCAGGATATTCCTAGTTTTTTGGAAGCAGGGGAAGCACATTCAATGAAAGTGATTTTCGCCAGTCTTTGCTTTGGGCTACATCAACAGCAAATCAACCATTTAGATACAACATGGAAGTCCTTTATTGTGCCAAGTTTCAAAGAGCTAGCACAAACCGTGTTTGATTTAGAGTTCCAACTACATGTATCCATATAGGAGTAAACAGAGTGAAACTTCAAAATCAAAACGGTTACTGCAAACGAACGGTTTAACCTAGAAGAACGAAATTTGGTGAGCCAAGTGCGACTGGTGTATTGATCATTGCCTGAAAGTATCATCTAGATTGGGTGAAAAAATATTTGCTGAGATTTCAGGAGATTCGTATTTTTTGGATGCTGGGGAGCACTTTCAATGAAAGTGATTTTCGACAGTCTCTGCTTTGGGCTACATCAATAGCAAACAAACCATAGAGATAGAAATTAGAACTACTTTATTGTGCAAAGTTTCAAAGAGCTAGCACAAACCGTGTTTGATTTAGAGTTCCAACTACATGTATCCATATAGGAGAAAACAGAGTGAAACCTCAAAATGAAAACAGTTTCTGCAAACGAACGGTTTATCCTAGAAGAACATAATTTGGTGAGCCAAGTTGGACTGGTGTACTGATCATTACCTGAAAGTATCATCAAGATTGGGTAAAAAAAACATTTCCTGAGATTTCAGGAGATTCGTAGTTTTTTGGAAGCTCGGCAAGCCCTTTCAATGAAAGTGATTTTCGCCAGTCTCTGCTATAGGCTACATCAACAGCAAACCAACCATAGAGATAGAACTCGGAACTCCTTTATTGTGCCAAGTTTCAAAGAGGTAGCACAATTGCTGTTTGATTTAGAGTTCCATTTTATGTATCCATATAGGAGAAAACAGAGTGAAACCTCAAAATGAAAACGGTTACTGCAAACGAACGGTTAAACCTAGATGAACGAAATTTGGTGAGCCAAGTGAGAATCCTGTAGTGATCATTACCTGAAAGTATCATGAAGACTGGGTGAAAAAACTTTTGCTGAGATTTCAGGAGATTGGTAGTTTTTTGGAAGCTGGGCAAGCCCTTGCAATGAAAGTGATTTTCGCCAGTCTCTGCTTTGGGCTACATCAATAGCAAACAAACCATAGAGATAGAACGTGGAACTACTTTATTGTGCCAAATTTCAAAGAGCTAGCACAAACCGTGTTTGATTTAGAGTTCCAACTACATGTATCCATATAGGAGAAAACAGAGTGAAACCTCAAAATGAAAACGGTTACTGCAAACAAAGGGTTCAACCTACAAAAACGAAATTTGGTGAGCCAAGTGGTGTACTGATCATTACCTGAAAGTATCATCAAGATTGGGTGAAAAAACGTTTGCTGAGATTTCAGGAGATTCGTAGTTTTTTGGAAGCTTGGCAAGCCCATTCAATGTAAGTGATTTTCTCCAGTCTCTGCTTTGGACTACATCAACAGCAAAGAAACCATAGAGATAGAACTTGGAACTACTTTATTGTGCCAAGTTTCAAAGAGCTAGCACAAATGGTGTTTGATTTAGAGTTCCATCTACATGTATCCATATAGGAGAAAACAGAGTGAAACCTCAAAATGAAAACGGTTACTGCAAACAAACGGTTTAACCTAGAAGAACGAAATTTGGTGATCCAAGTATAACTGGTATACTGATCATGACCTGAAAGTATCATCAAGATTGGGTGAAAAAACATTTGCTGAGTTTTCAGGAGATTCCTAGTTTTCTGGAAGCAAGGGAAGCACTTTCAATGAAAGTGATTTTTGCCAGTCTCTGCTTTGGGCTACATCAATAGCAAACAAACCATAGAGATAGAAATTAGAACTACTTTATTGTGCCAAGTTTCAAAGAGCTAGCACAAAACGTGTTTGATTTAGAGTTTCATCTGCATGTATCCATATAGGAGAAAACAGAGTGAAACCTCAAAATGAACACTGATAGCAAACGAAGGGTTTAACCTAGAAGAACGAAATTGGTGAGCCAAGTGGGACTGGCGTACTGATCATTACCTGAAAGTATCATCAAGATCGGGTGAAAAAACATTTGCTGAGATTTCAGGATATTCCTAGTTTTTTGGAAGCAGGGGAAGCACATTCAATGAAAGTGATTTTCGCCAGTCTTTGCTTTGGGCTACATCAACAGCAAATCAACCATTTAGATACAACATGGAAGTCCTTTATTGTGCCAAGTTTCAAAGAGCTAGCACAAACCGTGTTTGATTTAGAGTTCCAACTACATGTATCCATATAGGAGTAAACAGAGTGAAACTTCAAAATCAAAACGGTTACTGCAAATGAACGGTTTAACCTAGAAGAACGAAATTTGGTGAGCCAAGTGCGACTGGTGTATTGATCATTGCCTGAAAGTATCATCTAGATTGGGTGAAAAAATATTTGCTGAGATTTCAGGAGATTCGTATTTTTTTGGATGCTGGGGAGCACTTTCAATGAAAGTGATTTTCGACAGTCTCTGCTTTGGGCTACATCAATAGCAAACAAACCATAGAGATAGAAATTAGAACTACTTTATTGTGCAAAGTTTCAAAGAGCTAGCACAAAACGTGTTTGATTTAGAGTTTCATCTACATGTATCCATATAGGAGAAAACAGAGTGAAACCTCAAAAAGAAAACAGTTACTGCAAACGAACGGTTAAACCTAGAAGAACGAAATTTGGTGAGCCAAGTGGTACTGGTGTACTGATCATTACCTGAAAGTATCATCAAGATTGGGTGAAAAAACATTTGCTGAGATTTCAGGAGTTTCGTAGTTTTTTGGAAGCTGAAGAAACACTTTCAATGAAAGTGATTTTCGCCAGTCTCTGCTTTGGGCACTTCAACAGCAAACTAACCAGAGAGATAGAACTTGGAACTACTTTACTGTGCCAAGTTTCAAAGAGCTAGCACAAACCGTGTTTCATTTGAGTTCCAACTACATGTATCCATATAGGAGAAAAAGAGTGAAACCTCAAAATGAACATGGTTACTGCCAACGAACGTTTAAACCTGAAAGAATGAAAGTTGGTGAGCCAAGTGGGACTGGTGTACTGATCATTACCTGAAAGTATCATGAAGATTGGGTGAAAAAACATTTCCTGAGATTTCAGGAGATTCGTAGTTTTTTGGAAGCTGGGAAGCACTTTCAATGACAGTGATTTTCGCCAGTCTCTGCTTTGTGCTACATCATCAGCAAACAAACCATAGAGATAGAACTTGAAACCACTTTATTGTGCCGAGTTTCAAAGACCTAGCACAAACCGTGTCTGATTTAGAGTTCCAACTACATGTATGCATATAGGAGAAAACAGAGTGAAACCTGAAAATGAAAAGGGTTACTGACAACGAACGGTTTAAGCAAGAAGAACGAAATTTGGTGAGCCAATTTGGACTCGTGTACTGATCATTTCCTGACAGTATCATCAAGATTTTGTGAAAAAACATTTGCTGAGATTTCAGGAGATTCGTAGTTTTTGGGAAGCTGGGAAGCACTTTCAATGACAGTAATTTTCGCCAGTCTCTGCTTTGGGCTACATCAACAGCAAACAAACCATAGAGATAGATATTGAAACTACTTTATTTTGGCAAGTTTCAAAGAGCTAGAACAAACCTTGTTTGATTTAGAGTTCCATCTACATGTATCCATATAGGAGAAAACAGAGAGAACCTCAAAAATGAAAACGGTTACTGCCAACGAACGTTTTAACCTAGAGGAACGAAATATGGTGAGCCAAGTGGGACTGGTGTACTGATCATTACCTGAAAGTATCATTAAGATTGGGTGAAAAAACATTTGCTGAGATTTTAGGAAATTCGTAGTTTTTTGAAAGCTGGGCAAGCCTTTTCAATGAAAGTGATTTTCGCCAGTTTCTGCTTTGGGCTACCTCAATAAGAAACAAGCCATAAAGATAGAACTTGGAACTACTTTATTTTGACAATTTCCAAGAGCTAGCAAAATCCGTGTTTGATTCAGAGTTTAAACTACATGTATCCATATAGGAGAAAACAGAGTGAAACCTTAAAATGTAAACGGTTACTGCAAACGAACGGTTTAACCTAGAAGAACGAAATTTGGAGAGCCAAGTGGGACTGGTGTACTGATCATTACCTGAAAGTATCATGAAGATTGAGTGAAAAAACTTTTGCTGAGATTTCAGGAGATTCGTAGTTTTTTGGAAGCTGGAGAAGCACTTTCAATCAACGTGATTTTTGGCAGTCTCTGCTTTGGGCTACATCAACAGCAAACCAACCATAGAGAGAGAACTTGGAACTACTTTATTGTGCCAAGTTGCAAAGAACTAGCACAAACCGTGTTTGATTTAGAGTTCCATCTACATGTATCCATATAAGAGGAAACAGAGTGAAACCTCAAAATGAAAAAAGTTACTGCAAACGAACGGTTTAACCTAGAAGAACGAAATTTGGTGAGCCAAGTGGGACTAGTTTACTGACCATTACCTGAAAGTATCATAAAGATTGGGTGAAAAAACATTTGCTGAGATTTCAGGAGATTCGTAGTTTTTTGGAAGCTGGGCAAGCCCTTTCAATGAAAGTGATTTTCGCCAGTCTCTCCTATGGGCTACATCAACAGCAAACCAACCATAGAGATAGAACTTAGAACTACTTTATTGTGCCAAGTTTCAAAGAGCTAGCAAAAACCGTGTTTGTTTTAGAGTTCCAAGTACATGTATCCATATAGGAGAAAACAGAGTGAAACATAAAATGTAAATGGTTACTGCAAACGAAGGGTTTAACCTAGAAGAACGAAATTCGTTGAGCCAAGTGGGACTGGTGTACTGATCATTACCTGAAAGTATCATCAAGATTGGGTGAAAAAACATTTGCTGAGATTTCAGGAGATTCATAGTTTTGGAACCTTGGCAAGCCCTTTCAATGAAAGTGATTTTCGCCAGTCTCTGCTTTGGGCTACATCAACAGCAAACCAACCATAGAAATAGAACTTAAAACTCCTTTATAGTGCCAAGTTTCAAAGAGCTAGCAGAAACGGTGTTTGATTTAGAGTACCATCTACATGTATCCATATGGGAGAAAACAGAGTGAAACCTCAAAATGTAAACGGTTACTGCAAACAAACAGTTTAACCGAGTAGAACGAAATTTGGTGAGTCAAGTGGGAATCGTGTACTGATCATTACCTGAAAGTATCATCAAAATTGGGTGAAAAAACATTTGCTGAGATTTCAGGAGATTCGTAGTTTTTTGTTAGATTGGCAAGCCCTTTCAATGAAAGTGATTTTCGCCAGTCTCTGCTTTGGGCTACATCAACAGCAAACAAACCATAGAGATAGAACTTGGAATTATTTTATTGTGCCAAGTTTCAAACAGCTAGCACAAACCGTGTTTGATTTAGAGTTCCATCTACATGTATCCATACAGGAGAAAACAGAGTGAAACCTCAAAATTAAAACGGTAACTGCAAACGAACGGTTTAACCTAGAAGAACGAAAATGGGTGAGCTAAGTAGGACTGGTGTACTGATCATTACCTGAAAGTATTATCAAGATTGGGTGAAAAAACATTTGCTGTAATATCAGGAGATTCATAGTTTTCTGAAAGCTGGGCAAACCCTTTCAATGAAAGTGATTTTCGCCAGTCTGTTCTTTGGGCTACATCAATAGCAAACAAACCATAGAGATAGAACTTGAAACTATTTTATTGTGCCACGTTTCAAAGAGCTAGCACAAACCGTGTTTGATTTAAGAGTTCCATCTACATGTATCTATATAGGAGAAAACAGAGTGAAACATCATAATGAAAACCATTACTGCAAACGAATGGTTTAACCTAGAAGAACGAAATTTTGTAAACCAAGTGTGACTGGTGTACTGATCATTACCTGAATGTATCATCAAGATTGGTTGAAAAAACATTTGCTGAGATTTCAGGAGATTCGTAGTTTTTCGGTAGCTGGGAGAGCCCTTTCAATGAAAGTGATTTTCGAAAGTCTCTGCTTTGGGCTACATCAACAGCAAACAAACCATAGAGATAATACTTGGAACTCCTTTATTGTGCCAAGTTTCAAAGAGGTAGCACAAACAGTGTTTGATTTAGAGTTCCATCTAAATGTGTACATATAGGAGAAAACAGAGTGAAACCTCAAAATGAAAACGGTTACTGCAAACGAACGGTTTAACTGAGTAGAACGAAATTTCGTGAGCCCAGTGGGAATGGTGTACTGATCATTACCTGAAAGTATCATCAAGATAGGGTGAAAATACATTTGCTGAGATTTCAGGAGATTCGTAGTTTTTTGGAAGCTGAAGCAGTACTTTCAATGAAAGTGAATTTCGCCAGTCTCTGCTTTGGGCTACATCAACAGCAAACCAACCATAGAGATAGAACTTGGAACTCCTTTATTGTGCCAAGATTCAAAGAGGTAGCACAAATGCTTTTTGATTTAGAGTTTCATCTATATGTATCCATATAGAAGAAAACAGAGTGAACCCTCAAAATGAAAACGGTTACTGCAAACGAACGGTTTAACCTAGAAGAACGAAATTTGGTGAGCCAAGTGGGACTTGTGTACTGATCCTTACCTGAAAGTATCATCAAGATTGGGTGAAAAATCTTTTGCTGAGATTTCAGGAGATTCCTAGTTATTTGGAAGGTGGGCAAGCCCTTTCAATGAGAGTGATTTTCGCCAATCTCTGCTTGGTGATACATCAATAGCAAACAAACCATAGAGAGAGAACTTGCAACTACTTTATTGTGACAAGTTTCTAAGAGCTAGCACAAACCGTGTTTGATTCAGAGTTTTAACTACATGTATCCATATAGGAGAAAACAGTGTGAAACCTCAAAATGTAAACAGTTACTGCAAACGAACGGTTGAACTAGAAGATCGAAATTTGGTGAGCCAAGTGGGACTGCTGTACTGATCATTACCTGAAAGTATCATCAAGATTTGGTAAAAAAAACATTTGTTGAGATTTCAGGAGATAAGTAGTTTTTCAGAAGATGGGGAAGCCCTTTCAATGGAAGTGATTTTCGCCAGTCTCTGCTTTGGGCTACATCAAGGGCAAACCAACAAAAGATATAGAACTTGGAACTACTTTATTGTGCCAAGTTTCAAAGAGCTAGCACAAACGGTGTTTGATTTTAAAGTTCCATCTACATGTATCCATATAGGAGAAAACAGAGTGAAACTTCAAAATGAAAACGGTTACTGCAAACAAACGGTTTAACCTAGAAGAACTAAATTTGGTGAGCCAAGTGGGACTGGTGTACTGATCATTACCTTAAAGTATCATCAAGATTGGCTGATAAAACATTTGCTGAGATTTCAGGAGATTCGTAGTTTTTGGAAACTGGAAAATCACATTCAATAAAGTGATTTTCACCAGTCTCTGCTCGGGCTACATCAAAAGAAAGCAAACAACCATAGAGATAGAACGTGGAACTACTTTATTGTGTCAAGATTCAAAAAGCTAGCACAAACCGTGTTTGATTAGAGTTCCATCTACATGTATCAATATAGGAGAAAACAGCATGAAACCTCAAAATGAAAACGGTTATTGCATTCGAATGGTTTAACCTAAAAGAATGAAATTTGGTTCGCTAAGTGAGACTGGTGTACTGATCATTACCTGAAAGTATCATCAAGATTGGGTGAAAAACTTTGCTGAGATTTCAGGAGATTCGTAGTTTTTCGAAGCTGTGCAAGCCCTTTCACTGAATGTGATTTTCGCCAGTCCCTGCTTTGGCTACATGAATAGCAAACCAACCATAGAGATAGAACTTAAACTACTTTATTGTGCCAGGTTCAAAGAGCTAGCACAAACCGTGTTTGAGTTAGAGTTCCAACTTACATGTATCCATATAAGAGAAAACACAGTGAAACCTCAAATTAAAACGGTTACTGTAAACGAATGGTTTCACCTAGAAGAACGAAATTTGTTGAGCCAAGTGGGAAAGGTGTACTGATCGTTACCTGAAAGTATCATCAAGATTGGGTGAAAAAGCATTTGCTGAGATTTTAGGAGATTCGTAGTTTTTTGGAAGCTGGGAAGCACTATCAATGAAAGTGATTTTCGCCAGTCTCTTCTTTGGGCTTCATCAACAGCAAACGAACCATAGAGATAGAACTTGGAACTCCTTTGGTTCTGCCAAGTTTCAAAGATTTACCACAAACGGTGTTTGACTTAGCGTTACATCTACATGTATCCATATAGGAGAAAACAAAGTGAAACCTCAAAATTAAAACGGTTACTGCAAACGAACGGTTTAAATTAGAAGACTGAAATTTGGTGAGCCAAGTGGGAATGGTGTACTGATCACTACCTGAAAGTATAGTCAAGATTGGGTGAAAAAACATTTGGCTGAGATTTCAGGAGATTCGTAGTTTTTTGGAGGCTGGGCAAGCCCTTTCAATGAAAGTGATTTTCGCCAGTCTCTACTTTGGGCTACATCAATAGCAAACTAACCATAGAGATAGAACTTGGAACTACTTTATTGTGCCAAGTTTCAAAGAGCTAGCAGAAACCGTGTTTGATTTTGAGTTAAAACTACATGTATCCATATAGAAGAAAACAGAGTGAAACCTCAAAATGAAAACGGTTACTGCAAACGAACGGTTTAACCTAGAAGAGGAAATATGGTGAGCCAAGTGAGATTGTTGTACTGATCATTACCTGAAAGTATCATCAAGATTGGGTGAAAAACATTTGCTGAGATTTCAGGGAGATTGTTAGTTTTTTGGAAGCTTGGCAAGCCCTTTCAATGAAAGTGATTCTCGCCAGTCTCTGCTTTGACTACATTCAATAGGAAACCAAACCATAAAGATAGAACTTGGAACTACTTTACAGTGCCAAGTTGCAAAGAGCTAGCACAAACCGTGTTGGATTTACAGTTCCAACTACATGGATCCATATAGGACAAAACAGAGTGAAACCTCAAAATGAATAAGGTTACTGCAAACAAACGGTTTAACCTACAAGAACGAGATTCGTAAGCCAAGTGGCATTCCGTGTACTGATCATTACCTGAAAGTAACATCAAGATTGTTGAAAAAACATTTGTTGAGATTCCAGGAGATTCGTAGTTTTTTGGATGCTGGGCAAGCCCTTTCAATGAAAGTGATTTTCGCCTCTCTCTGCTTTGGGCTACATCAATAGCAAACAAACCATAGAGATAAAACCTGGAACTACTTTATTGTTCCACGTTTCAAAGAGCTAGCAAAAATCGTGTTTGATTTAGAGTTCCAAATACATGTATCCATATAGGAGAAAACAGAGTGAAACCTCAAAATGAAAACGGTTACTGCAAAAAAACGGTTTAACCTAGAAAAACGAAATATTGTGAGCAAGTGAGATTATTGTACTGATCATTACCTGAAATTATCATCAAGATTGGGTGAAAAAACATTTGCTGAGGATTCCAGGAGATTCGTAGTTTTTGGAAGCTGGGCAAGCCCTTTCAATGAAAGTGATTTTCGCCAGTCTCTGCTTTGGGCTACATCAATAGCAAACAAACCATAGAGAAGAACTTGGAACTACTTTATTGTGCCAAGTTTCAAAGAGCTAGCACAAACAGTGTTTGATTTAGAGTTCCAACTACATGTATCCATATAGAAGAAACCAGAGTGAAACCTCAAAATGAAAACGGTTACTGCAAACGAACGGTTTCACCTAGAAGAACGAAATTTGGTGAGCATAGTGGGACTGGTGTACTGATCATTACCTGAAAATATCATGAAAATTGGGTGAAAAAACTTTTGCTGAGATTCCAGGAGATTCGTATTTTTTTTTTAAGGGGCCAAGCCCTTTAAATGAAAGTGATTTTCGCCAGTCTCTGATTTGGGCTACACCAATAGCATACAAACCATAGAGATAGAACTCAGACCATCTTTATTTTACCAACTTTCAAAGAGCTAGCACAAACAGTGTTTTATTTAGAGTTTCAAATGCATGTATCCATATAGGAGAAAAAAGAGTGAAACCTCAAAATTAAAACGGTTAGAGCAAACGAACGGTTTAACCTAGAAGAACGAAATTTGGTGAGCCAAGTGGGACTGGTGTACTGATCATTTCCTGAAATATCATCAACATTGGGTGAAAAAAACATTTGCTAAGATTCTAGGAGATTCGAAGTTTTTTGGAAGCTAGGCAAGTCCTTTCAATGAAAGTGATTTTCGTCAGTCTCTGCTTTGCGCTACATCAATAGCAAACAAACCATAGAGATAGAACTTGGAACTATTTAATTGTGCCATGTTTCAAAGAGCTAGCCCAAACCGTGTTTGATTTAAAGTTCCAACTACATGTTTCCATGGAGAAGAAAACAGAGTGAAAACTCAAAATGAAAACTGTTACTGCAAACGAACGGTTTAACCTAAAAGAACAGAATTTGGTGAGCCAAGTGGGACTGGTGTACTGATCATTACTTGAAACTATCATCAAGATTGGGTGAAAAAACATTTGCTGAGATTTCAGGAGATTCGTAGTTTTTTGAAAGCTGGTCAAGCCCTTTCAATGAAAGTGATTTTCGCCAGTCTCTGCTTTGGGCTACATCAACAGCAAACAAACCATAGAGATAGAACTTGGAACTACTTTATTGTGCCAAGATTCAAAGAGCTAGCACAAACCGTGTTTGATTTAGAGGTTCAACTACATGTATTTATATTGGAGATAACAGAGTGAAACCTCAAAATGAAAACGGTTACTGCAAACGAACGGTATAACCTAGAAGAACAAAATTTGGTGAGCCAAGTTGGACTGATGTACTGATCATTACCTGAAAGTATCATCAAGATTGGGTGAAAAAGATTTGCTGAGATTTCAGGAGATTCGTAGTTTTTGGAAGCTGGGCAAGCCATTTCAATGAAAGTTATTTTCGCCAGTGTCTGCTTTGGGCTACATAAATAGCAAACAAACCATAGAGAGAGAACTTTGATCTACTTTATTGTGCCAAGTTTCCAAGAGCTAGCCCAAACCGTGTTTGATTTAGAGTTCCAACTACATGTTTCCATGTGGGAGAAAACAGAGTGAAACCTCAAAATGAAAACGGTTACTGCAAACGAACGGTTTAACCTAGAAAAACGAAATTTGGTGAGCCAAGTGTGACTGTTGTACTGATCATTACCTGAAAGTATTATGAAGTTGGAGTGAAAAAACATTTGCTGAGATTCCAGCAGATTCGTGGTTTTTTGGAAGCTCGGCAAGCCCTTTGAATGAAAGTGATTTTCGACAGTCTCTGCTTTGGGCTACATCAATAGCAAACAATCCATAGAGACAGAACTTGGAACTACTTTATTGTGCCAATTTTCAAAAAGCTAGCACAAACCGTGTTTGATTTAGACTTCCAACTACATGTATCCATATAGGAGAAAACAGAGTGAAACCTTAAAATGAAAACGGTTACTGAAAACGAACGGTTTAACCTAGAAGAACGAAATTTGATGAGCCAAGTGTGACTGTTGTACTGATCATTACCTGAAAGTGTTATGAAGTTGGAGTGAAAAAAAATTTGCTAAGATTCCAGGAGATTCGTGGTTTTTTGGAAGCTGGGCAAGCCCTTTCAATGAAAGTGATTTTCGACAGTCTCTGCTTTGGGCTACATCAATAGCAAACAATCCATAGAGATAGAAATTGGAACTACTTTATTGTGCCAAGTTTTAAAGAGCTGGCACAAACCGTGTTTGATTTATAGTTCCAAATGCATGTATCCATATAGGAGAAAACAGAGTGAAACCTCAAAATGAAAACGGTTACTGCAAAGAACGGTTTAGAATAGTAGAGCAAAATTTGGTGAGCCAAGTGGGACTGGCGTACTAATCATTACCTGAAAGTATCATCAAGATTGGGTGAAAAACATTTGTTGAGATTCCAGGAGATTTGTAGTTTTTTGGAAGCTGGGCAAACCTTTATAGTTAAAGTGATTTTCGCCAGTATCTGCTTTAGGCTACATCAATAGCATACAAACCATAGAGATAGAACTTGGAACTACTTTATTGTGCAAAGTTTCAAAGAGCTAGCACAAACCGTGTTTCATTTAGAGTTCCAACTACATGTATCCATATAGGAGAAAACAGAGTAAAACCTCAAAATGACAACAGTTACTGCAAACGAACGGTTTAACCTAGAAGAACAAAATTTGGTGAGCCAAGTGCGATTTGTGTACTGATCATTACCTGAAAGTATCATCAAGATTGGGTGAAAAAAATTTTGCTGAGGTTTCAGGAGATTTGTAGTTTTTTGGAAGCTGGTCAAACCTTTATAGTGAAAGTGATTTTCGCCAGTATCTGCTTTAGGCTACATCAATAGCAAACAAACCATAGAGATAGAACTTGGAACTACTTTATTGTGCAAAGTTTCAAAGAGCTAACACAAACCGTGTTTGATTTAGAGTTCCAAATACATGTATCCATATAGGAGAAAACAGAGTGAAACCTCGAAATGAAAACGGTTACTGCAAAAGAACGGTTTAACCTAGAAGGACGAAATTTGGTTAGACAAGTGATACTGATGTACTCATCATTACCAGAAAGTATCATCAAGATTGGGTGAAAAACATTTGCTGAGATTCCAGAAGATTTGTAGTTTTTTGGAAGCTGGGCAATCTTTTCAATTAAAGTTATTTTCGCCAGTCTCTGCTTTAGGCTTCATCAACAGCAAACCAACCATAGAGATAGAACTTGGAACTCCTTTATTGTGCCAAGTTTCATAGAGCTAGCAAAAACGGTGTTTGATTTAGTGTTCCAAATACATGTATCCATATAGGAGAAAACAGAGTGAAACCTCAAAATGAAAACGGTTACTGCAAACGAAGGGTTTAACCTACAAGAACGAAATTTGGTGAGCCAAGCGGGACAGGTGTACTGATCATTACCTGAAAGTATCATCAAGATTGGGTGAAAAAACATTTGCTGAGATTTCAGGAGATTTGTAGTTTTTTGCTAGGTGGGCAAGCACTTTCAATAAGAGTGATTTTCACCAGTTTCTGCTTTGGGCTACATCAATAGCAAACAAAACATAGAAATAGAACTTGGAACTACTTTATTCTGCCAAGTTTCAAAAAGCTAGCACAAACCGTGTTTGATTTAGAGTTCAAAATACATGTATCCATATAGGAGAAAACAAAATGAAACCTCAAAATTAAAATGGTTACTGCAAACGAACGGTTTAACCTAGAAGAACAAAATTTGGTTAGCCAAGTGAGACTGTTGTACTGATCATTACCTAAAAGTATCATCAAGATTGGGTGAAAAACATTTACTGAGATTCCAGGAGATTCGTATTTCTTTGGAAGTTGGGCAAGCCCTTTTAAACAAAGTGATTTTCGCCATTCTCTGCTTTGGGCTACATCAATAGCGAAAAAACCATAGAGATAAAACTTGGAACTACTTTATTGTGCCCAGTTTCAAAGAGCTAGCACAAACCGTGTTGTATTTAGCGTTCCACCTACATGTATCCATATAGGAGAAAACAGAGTTAAACCTCAAAATGAAAACAATTACTGCAAACAAACGGTTTAACCTAGAAGAACGAAATTTGGTGAGCCAAGTGGGACTGGTGTACTGATCATTACCTCAAAGTATCATCAAGATTGTTTGAAAAAAAAACATTTGATTAGATTTCAGGAGATTCGTAGTTATTTGGAAGCTGAAAAAGCCCTTTTATTGTACGTGATTTTTGCCTGTCTCTGCTTCGGGCTAAATCAACAGCAAAGAAACCATAGAGATAGAACTTGGAACTATTTTATTGTGCCAAATTTCAAAAAGCTAGCACAAACCGTGTTTGATTTAGAGTTAAAACTACATGTACCGATATAGGAGAAAACAGAGTGAAACCTCAAAATGAAACGGTTACTGCAAACGAACAGTTTAAACTAGAATAACGAAATTTGGTGAGCCAAGTGGGACTGGTGTACTGATTATTACCTGAAAGTATCATCAAGATTGGGTGAAAAAATATTTGCTGAGATTTTAGGAGGTTCATAGTTTTTTAAAACTGTGCAATCCCTTTCAAAAAAATTGATTTTCACCAGTCTCTGCTTTGGGCTACATAAATAGAAATCAAACCATACAGAGAGAACTTGGAAGTACTTTCTTGTGCCAAGTTTCAAAGAGCTAGCACAAACCGTGTTTTATTTAGAGTTCCAACTACATGTATCCATATAGGAGAAAACAGAGTGAAACCTCAAATGAAAATGGTTACTGCAAATGAACGGTTTAACCTAGAAAAATGAAATTTGGTGAGCCAAGTGGGACTAGTGTACTGATTATTACATGACAGTATCATCAAGATTGGGTGAAACAACATTTGCTGAGATTTCAGGAGATTCGTAGTTTTTTAAAACCTGGGGAAGCACTTTCAATGAAAGTGATTTTTTCCAGTCTCTACTTTGGTCTACATCAACATCAAACCAACCATAGAGATAGAACTTGGAACTACTTTATTGTGCCAAGTTTCAAAGAGCAAGCACAAACCGTGTTTGATTTAGAGTTTCATATACATGTATCTATATAGGAGAAAACAGAGTGAAATCTCAAAATGAAAACGATTACTGCAAACGAACGGTTTAACCTAGAACAACGAAATTTAGTGAGCCAAGTGGGACTGGTGTACTGATCATTACCTGAAAGTATCATCAAGATTGGGTGAAAAAACATTTGCTGAGATTTCAGGAGATTCGTAGTTTTTTGGAAGCTGGACAAGCCCTTTCAATAAAAGTGATTTTGGCCAGTCTCTTATTTGGGCTACATCAACAGCAAACCAACCATAGAGATAGAAGTTTGAACTACTTTATTGTGCCAAGTTTCAAAGAGCTAGCACAAACCGTGTTTGATTTAGAGTTCCAACTACATGTATCCATATAGGAGAAAACAGAGTGAAACCTCAAAATGAAAATGGTTACTGCAAACAAACGGTTTTACCTAGAAGAACGAAATTTGGTGAGCCAAGTGGGACTGGTATACTGATCATTACCTGAAAGCATCATCAAGATTGGGTGAAAAAACATTTTCTGAGATTTCAGGAGATTCGTAGTTATTAGGAAGCTGGGCAAGCCCTTTCAATGTAAGTGATTTTCTCCAGTCTCTGCTTTGGGCTACATCAACAGCAAACCAACCATAGACAAAGAACTTAAAACTACTGTATTGTGCCAACTTTCAAAGAGCTAGCACAAACGGTGTTTGATTTAGAGTTCCATCTACATGTATCCATATAGGAGAAAACATAGTGAAACCTCAAAATGAAAACGGTTACTGCAAACGATCGGCTTAACCTAGAAAACGAAATTTGGTGATCCAATTGGGACAGGTGTACTGATCATTACCTTATATTATCATTAAGATAGGGTAAAAAAACATTTGGTGTGATTTCAGGAGATTTGTAGTTTTTTTGAAGCTGTTGAAGCAGTTTCAATGAAAGTGATTTTCCCCAGTCTGTGATTTGGTCTACATCAACAGGTAACCAATCAAAGAGATAGAACTAGGAACTCCTTTATTGTGCCAAGTTTCAAGGAGCTAGCACAAACGATGATTGATTTAGAGTTCCATCTACATATATCCAATAGGAGGAAAAAAGAGTGAAACCTCAAATTAAAACGGTTACTGCAAACGAACGGTTTAACCTAGAAGAACGAAATTTGGTGAGCCAAGTGGGACTGGTTTACTGATCATTACCTGAAAGTATCATCAAGATTGGGTGAAAAAAACTTTTGCTGAGATTTCAGGAGATTCGTAGTTTTTAGGAACCTGGGCAAGCCCTTTCAATGTAATTGATTTTTGCCAGTCTCTCCTTTGGGCTACATCAATAGCAAACAAACCATAGAGATAGAACTTGGAACTACTTTTTTGTGCAAAGTTTCAAAGAGCTAGCACAAACCGTGATTGATGTAGAGTTCCAACTACATCTATCCATATAGTAGAAAACAGAGTGAAACCTCAAAATCAAAACGTTTACTGCAAAGGAACGGTTTAACCTAGAAGAAAGAAATTTGGTTAGCCAAGTGGGACTGGTGCACTGATCATTACCTGAAAGTATCATCAAGATTGGCTGAAAAAACATTTGCTGAGATTTGAGGAGATTCATAGATTTTTGGAAGCTGGGCAAGCGCTTTCAATGAAAGTTATTTTTGCTAGTCTCTGGTTTCGACTACATCAATAGCAAACCAATCATAGAGATAGAACTTGAAACTACTTTATTGTGCCAAGTTTCAAAGAGCTAGCACAAACCCTGTTTGATTCAGAGTTCCATCTACATGTATCCATATAGGAGAAAACAGAGTGAAACCTCAAAATGAAAATGGTTACTGCAAATGAACGGTTTAACATAGAAAGAAACGATATTTGGTGAGCCAAGTGGGACTGGTGTACTGATCTATACTTGAAAGTGTCATCAAGATTGGGTGAAAAAATATTTGATGAGATTTAGGAATTCGTAGTTTTTTAAAAGCTGGGCAAGCCCTTTCAATGAAAGTGATTTTCACCAGTCTCTGCTTTGGGCTACATAAATAGAAATCAAAACATACAGAGAGAACTTGGAAGCACTTTATTGTGCCAAGTTTCAAAGAGCCTGCACAAACCGTGTTTGATTTAGAGTTCCAACTACATGTATGCATATAAGAAAAAAACAAAGTGAAACCTCAAAATGAAAACGGTTACTGCAAACGAACGGTTTAACCTAGAAGAATGAAATTTGGTGAGCCAAGTGGGACTGGTGTACTGATCATTACTTGAAAGTATCATCAAGATTTGGTGAAAAAACATTTTCTGAGATTTCAGGAGTTTCGTAGTTTTTTGGAACGTGGGGAAGCCCTTTCAATATAAGTGATTTTTGTTAGTCTCTTCTTTGGGCTACAACAATAGCAAACAATCTATAGAGATAGAACTTTGAACTACTTTATTGTGCAAAGTTTCAAAGACCTAGCACAAACCGTGTTTGATTTAGAGTTCAACTACATCTATCCATATAGGAGAAAACAGAGTGAAACCTCAAAATGAAAACGGTTACTGCAAACGAATGGTTTAACCTAGAAGAACGAAACATGGTGAGCCAAGTGTGACTGGTGTACTGATCATTACCTGAAAGTATCATGAAGATTGGGTGAAAAAGTTTTGCTGAGATATCAGGAGATTCGTAGTTTTTTGGAAGCTGGGCAAACCCTTTCAATGAAATTGATTTTCGCCAGTCTCTGCTTTTGGCTACACAAATAGCAAACAAACCATAAGATAGAATTTGGAACTACTTTATTGTGCCAAGATCAAAGAGGTGCACAAACCGTGTTTGATTTAGAGTTCCAACTACATGTATCCATATAGGAGAAAACAGAGTGAAACCTCAAAATGAAAACGGTTACTGCAAACGAACGGTTTAACCTAGAAGAACGAAATTTGGTGAGCCAAGTGGGACTGGTGTACTGATCATTACCTGAAAAGTATCATCAAGATTGAGTGAAAAAACATTTGCTGAGATTTAGGAGATTCGTAGTTTTTTAAAAGCTGGGCAAGCCGTTTTAATGAAAGTGATTTTCGCCAGTCTCTGCTTTTGGCTACATGAATAGCAACCAACCATAGAGAAAGAACTTGGAAATACTTTATTGTGCCATGTTTCAAAGAGCTAGCACAAACGGTGTTTGATTTAGAGTTCCAACTACATGTATCCATATAGGAGAACAGAGAGTGAAACCTCAAAATCAAAACGGTTACTTCAAACCAACAGTTTAACCTAGAAGAACGAAATTTGGTGAGCCAAGTGGGACTGGTGTACTGATCATTACCTGAAAGTATCATCAAGATTGGGTGAAAAAATATTTGCAGAGATGACAAGAGTTTCGTAGTTTTTTGGAAGCTGGGGATGCACTTTCAATGAAAGTGATTTTCAACAGTCTCTGCTTTGGGCTACATCAACAGCAAACCTACCATAGAGATAGAACTTAGAACTACTTTATTGTGCCAAGTTTCATAGAGCTAGCACAAACGGTGTTTGATTTAGAGTTCCATCTACATGTATCCATATAGGAGAAAACACATTGAAACCTCAAAATGAAAAACGGTTACTGCAAACGAACGGTTTAACCTAGAAGAACGAAATTTGGTGAGCCAAGTGGGACTGGTGTACTGATCATTACCTTAAAGGATCATCAAAATTGGGTGAAAAAACATTTGCTGAGATTTCCAGGAGATTCGTAGTTTTTTGAAAGCTGGGCAAGGCCTTTCAATGAAAGTGATATTCGCTAGTCTCTGCTTTGGCTACATCAATACCAAAGAAGCCATAGAGATAGAACTTGAAACTACTTTATTGTGACAAGTTTCAAAGAGCTAGCACAAACGTGTTTGATTTAGAGTTTGAACTACATGTATCCATATAGGAGAAAACAGAGAGAAATCTCAAAATGAAAACGGTTACTACCAACGAACGGTTTAACCTAGAAGAACGAAATTTGGTGAGCCAAGAAACACTGGTCTACTGATCATTACCTGAAACTATCATAAAGATTGGGTGAAAAAATGTTTTCTGAGATTTCAAGAGATT